>NW_026866503.1:0-143525 GCF_026571515.1 Ruditapes philippinarum | reverse complement strand
CAGCTCCCTAGTTCCATCGTTTTTGAATATATTGCGTTACGTATCTATATCAATAATTTCCCTTACATATTTCACTAGTGTAGAAGAATATGACAATTTATCCTGTCACTTGTATCAATTTCGACCCGATAACAAGGTGCCGTATATTTTTACTGATCTACGGCACTTGATCACGTGGTATGCATGTTTGTCGGACTACTTTTCAAGAAAAAAATATAAAAACCGTCGTTAAATCTTCTGTGTGTAGAATTACGAATTTTGGAAACGTTGATAAAACTTTGTTTATTTTGTTTCACTCTATACTTTTTCAAGCGAAATAAAAATTATTAAAAGTGAAATAAATGTGAAACTTAACTCGTTTGCGACATTAAAATAGCGTATTTGATTTGATTGTTTTTGCACGTGCTGTTTGGCGCTACATTGTGACGTCACGTACGTAAACAATACTTTAAACGTCTGTACAGCGTTAACGACTGAATAAAAGATATTGGTGTTCGAATTCATTTTCTTAGTTAGACCATTTTCTTTCATTCTAGATAGTTTTCACAACAAACTTCGGCAAAAAATTGTTTTTATTTATGACATTTTTCAAAACAAAATGGCGCCCTAAATGTGAAAATACACAGGAGATAATAAGAACGGCGAGTGCATTGTTGTAGAATAATGCACGCTTCGGACCTTCTTTGTTTATATAGAAACATTTTCGATAGGGTGATTAAATAAAATTCTTTAAAAAAAACGGTGACAGGATAAATAGAATAATAGATTGGTGCCGTGGATGGAGAAAGTTTATCTGGCTCTGCTCCGGAATTTATTGGGTTCGCCTTCGGCTCACCCAATAAATTCCTCCGCCTCGCCAGATAAACTTTCTCCATCCACGGCACCAACCTATTATTCTCTATATATCACTGAAGTCTATTCAGATCTAATGAAATATATTTAGAACTTGAAAGATTTAGAAAAAAAAGTTTGACAAATGAATAAAACACAAAAACCTGGGAATGAGAAAAAAAAAACCTTTTTGGGGCTTTTTTAAAAACTAAATGCTTGAGAAACTGACAAACCTTTAACATTTACAGTGTTGGAAGGGCTGACCTTGGAATGTTATGACACTTCTTTAAAGACGTCACATTGTCGAATATGTGACAAAGAAATAAACTATTGGAAAAACCCGACATGTAAAAATTTTCCTTTAAAACATTTTTAAATGATTTTCCTTAGAAAACAAATTGGGAAATTACCTTAGGGGTACTTTTAACCTTGAGGGAAAACGTTAGTTTTTGGAAAAGAACACTATTAAATACGTGACACGTTTGAAATGACGTTGCCTTTTTGGATGGGGTAACGTTTTTTGAATAATGACAGTTTGGAAATTTTTAATACCTTTTTTAAATTAGCGAAACAATATAATTTTTAAAAACTTGTAAAAATTTTTTAAAAAATTTAAAACCCCCTTTTTAATTAATAAAATAAACAATATTTTCAATTATGAATTTTTACTGTATGGAAAAAAATGAAATTTTATTTTTGAAGGAAAAACCGTAAGTTATAGTAAAGTTATTTCTACTTCAACATTTTTAGCTGAGAAAAATAATAAAAGATATATTTTTTTAATAAAAACTTTTCAACGCCATTTTTAAAAACAAAATTTTAATTTTCCCTTTCTAAACATTAATAAAAAAAAAAAAAAAAAATAGCATTTAAATTGACATTTCAAAATTTTGGGGACTCATTTTTCAATCGAAAAATTTTCTATATATTATATAATTTATTTGTCCATATAATCGAATGTTTTTCATGTCATTATTTAAGATGTCGTCTGTTCGTTGTTTTGTTTTTATATAATGTTTTACCGTTTCGGTAATTATAAATTATGTTTGTTATTTATCTTTTGATGCGGCTTAAATAACATTTATAAGTTTTGCAGTATATCATGTAACATAAAAAAATCATTTATGACAACAATTACTTTAGTTTAATTTCAACAATCTTAAAACATAATGTGCCTCTGTGATTTATTCATTTCGATAAAACGATTCCTGGAAAAATATTGTCTCTGTTAAAAATCGGTTAATATTGGCCATAAATTTTAATACAGTAAAAGCCGTTCCGACTGTTTTTAAGACTCTAGGCTTAATAATGTTATCAAACAAATCGATTTGTCCTTTTGCGTATTTTGATTGCGCGCCAAGCAGAAATATACGCGGAAGTTGACGAGCGACTATAACACACCATGTCCAATAATAGCTCTGTCCTTAAATTCGCGGTAGATAAGACAAAAATTGTAAACAACTGTAAATGTATAATAACCTTGAAGAAACCTTGAAGGAAGTTTGAAGAAGATACTATTTTCGTTAAAATGCAGCGTATTTTGTCAATTCTTTAAGGCTTTTAATCACGTAATGGGTTTTGTGTGCAGTTGGGGATTGTTAACATTCATTCAGAGTCTGTAGCTGTTATGAAGTTATTTTTAAGATAATAGATTGACAATGTTTCAAGGTGAAATAAGTATAATAATACGTTTTGTTAACATGAATTTAAATGTTATTTACACGTACTTCAAAAGACAAATAAAACACGATATGCAAACATTTGAACAAATATTTGAATTCAAAATATTTGTCTGTTATCCCTTTCCCTTCCTTTCAAATACGCTCATTTTGACGTTATCATTATTATTTTTTTGCTTTTTACCATTTAAGTACAATAAACACAAAAAACACACCAAAATTGCCAAGATATAATTCACATTTGTATGATTGTATTGCGTAGACTACAATTCAAGAAGACGAACCTGTTGTAAACAAGCTCGCCACATTAAAAGAACAAAGATCATCCAGTTGAACAGATGCTAAAATCATCAAATAAATAACAAATGTGCAGTCTGTAAATAGTCTGTAAAAATAGGTGCATATCCAATGAATTTCATAAGCCATATACCTAGAAATAATTACACAATAAATATAAATCAAAACTACAGCCACCAAATTAAACAAACTTGATAAAACTGGATCTTTCTTGTAATATTGATTTCTCGGTATGCCCCCAAAGTAACGCTCATTCGGAACGATACAATAGGCAAGATAAAAGTACTCTTTAAGTCGCACAAATACATAGAAAATATTATGTAATATGGCAATATATTCAAATGTATTCAAAACACAAAATGTTTTGTCTGTAGTTAGCTGAAGCACAGCAAAATATGACCTCATATAACGGGATTATGAATTAATTAATTAAGATTGTTGAGGAATTATAAAAATAGCTACAAATGTCTAGGAAGCGAGGCCCATGTTCTCGACAGTACTTGGGGAGATCAACAGCAAATGTTTCCTCGGTGATAAATCATGGTCACATATTATATTATACCGCAAAATGAATAACAATATGTAGGTTAAAGGAAATAAAGAGCTTATGATGTATTTATATCAACTGTTACCTCAGGAATGTGTTATCTGGTAAAAGATATTTTAGTATCTTTGTTAAAAGATAATGATTTGTGTTTGCTGTTATTTTGGCGTGTCATGATGCAATGTTAAGTTAATATTCAAATACATTAATAGATTTTAACCTTAAGTCTGTTCAAGTTTTTAACATCTGTTATGCTGTAATCAAACTTTTTGAATTGAAACTTGCATGTTACAATGATATGTTTTTATTTCTAATGCGAGACTAGTTACATTTCGTCGGACCCGTCACTACAACCGTCTTTCCAGTGATTGTGATGACTGGCTTTTAACTGTGGTTCCACGTCCTTTTTTCCCTGGAGCTGGTGCCCGCAGGGTATTGGTTCGTTTTTTGAGGTATGGAGGAGCACATGACCTGTTTTCGGTACATGGAGGAGCACGTGATCTGTAAACTGTACATGATTGGTTAAATGACCTTTTCGAAAACCTAGCTAAATACCATTTACCGCTACGTTATGGATTTAGCTCTGAGGAATAACAACTAATTAAGTACATAACACTATTATGTGATATTTCTAATTTTCTATCATAATTTTACCGTTAAAGGTGGAAAAACTTGATGTGTTTGAAAATTATCAATGTTCCTTTAATATCTAGATCAAATTTTACAAACAATAAATTGTTTATAATGAAAATCTATAAAATTTAAACATTCGTTGTGGCATCTGCCATAATAGATAGAGATATTTTCTGCGTAAACTTGGGTGTTAATGTTGTTTTTTTTGCGCGAAATTATTCATACAATGGTTACATATCGTTATCACACGCCATTTATGAATGATACAGACGGGTGACCAACTAATCGTTCTTTCCAGTCTCTGGTCTTCAACAGTCACTAATCTCCAAAGCCCTTCTATTGATCGATCATTGTCAACTATATTCTCGATACAAACGGTTTTTATTTCAAACAAATTTGAAAAGATTTAAATTAAATGTCTTTAAATCATTGGAAATGTCCCCGCAATGGAACCATTTTAACTTGTTACCAAATTGACAACGTTATTTCAAAAGATCACAAATGAAACGTTGATTTGAGTCAAAACTGTTGATGTGGAAGTGAACTTTGATATGGATTTACGATAAGTTTATATGATTTTGAAATAATATTTCTTTTTATCAAACACTTGTGTAAACCCCTTGTGGCTGATTGTTGCCTCTAACAGTTGAAGCATCAGAATTTCAGCCAGCGTTTTCCCCTGTGTGATCGTAAGAGGTGACTAAATGGGTTTGAGAATTACAGGAGTCTGTCTATGTTTGTACCTGATGACAGCCAAAGTCATCTTTCCTGTTTTGTGGCATATGACTTAAATTGCGTTGATGCACCGTAAAAACCAAACCAAACAAACCCAACAACACATTTGTATATATTGTAAACGTTTTGATTTAAGGTTGCTGTGTAATGTATTTTCAATTGCAGTTTCATTTGTCGAGATGTTTCTCTGAAAAAATTTCCTTTCAAATCCATAAATGCACGCATAACTATAAGTTGCAGTGAAGGCAAAGGTGGACACTTATTAAGTACAGTAAAACGTTTGACAGAAAATACAAAATCGTCTTCGTAAGTTTATACAATATTCTACAACCCGTCGAGAAACATTGTCATCTTGTTATTTATTAAATGCCATTAAAATGAAAATATTACTATGCTTTAGTAATGTGTTATAACTGTAACTATTTGAGGACAACCTTGATGTTTGATAAATTACCGTTAGAGCTTGCTGTTAAACATCTCTTGTCAACACAACCAGCTGTTTTACTGCCTGATGTAGTTTGGTTACAGCAAAACATATGCGTGTCGGGAAGTCCTTCAAGGCTTGCCTTATGATGGAATATTATGATGTGTATGATATTATAACATATTGTTTTAATGTTTGCAGTGACATTTTTTTTGTTTGGCATTTTTTGCCAATGATGAGATACTGTTACAACAAGTTATGGCGTCAACATCAGAAAGGTATTTTGATATGTGCAGCTTTCAAGGTCGTCTCGGACTTGAGTTCCTTGAGCTTTTTCCTCCATTTCATCCGTTGAGATATTGTTTTTTATCTGTCAAATTTATTGAACTTTTATATCTGATGATGAAAGTTTCGCAGTAAGCTAGATGTGAGAGATGAGTTGGTCTGAACTTCAAAAAGAGGAAAAAAACTGATCCGAAAATTTTAATTGTAGCAGACTCTGTTTGATTTAACCTGTTCATGGACATTACGGGAAAATGCAAGTTACCATCCACGCTCCCTAGCATCGGCCGATTTAGTCCGATTATTTTGCTTCCAATTTTCTTATACATCCTTTATTTGTTTTTCTAATAAATTCCATTAACAGATCTATTTATAAATATAACTTTAAGTCAAGAACAATGGGGAGAAACATTCATTTATGTGACTAAATTACAGTAATGTATACTAGGAAATGTATGATATGCATGTTCGCCCGACAATCATCAATAAGTCAATGGAACATCTATGAGTATTAATATGTTATTTACAAACTTAGGGTTCAACAACACATTAAAGCACAACAACACCATATGACACAAAAACACAGCAAAACCATATGGCTCAACATTACATCAACACCATATGGCACAAAAACACAACAAAACCATATGGCCAACAACACAGCTACACCATATGGCACAAAAACACAACAAAACCATATGGCTCAACATCACAGCAACACCATATGGCACAAAAACACAACAAAACCATATGGCTCAACATCACAGCAACACCATATGACGAACACCATATGGCGCAACAACACAACACTATTTGGCGAAACAACACAGGGACACCATATGGCGCAACAGCACAACAACAACATATGGCGCAACAACACAATAAAACCATATGATTTAGCAGCACAACAACACCATATGTCTCAACAACTTTTCAACACATGATAGCTCAATAACACCTTATGGCTAAATTACACAATTGCACTTAATGGCTCAACAACACGTCACCATTAAACGGCTCATTTTGTGGCTTAACAATACCTTATGCAGGGTAGAGCTTGTTAAAATATCAGAACAATTTAATCTTTCACTTTGCTTCTTAATTACTTTTTGAAGGGAAACAAATAAATTCTCAAAGAAATATGCCGGATTTATTCTCTAGATAAAGTTAAATGGGTTTCATGCTGGTGACGTCACTGATGCTCTTTGTTGAACGCAGTACAGTTCATAAAAAAATGCAGACATAGACATAGATATTTCATATAAAATTTGAACTTAAATCTCCCGAAATTGATAACGTTTTTATATCAACAATATCAACAATCAAGTGCAGCATCCCGATGCTACAGTACATTACTCTTTTCTACAATGGATTTAACGATCATTATAAACGCTCATCTGTTAATGACATCAGTACGATAGATCGGTTCTAAAAGTTGCATTTTTAGATCTTGATTACGTCTAAATATAGTAACGGTGTTTCTAAATCTGTCTTATGAAATCGGTTAATCAATCCAAGTATCCTGGAGAGAGGAATCTTATGGCAATAACAGTTGCACGCGAATCTCCTTGGAAGAGGATCGTAAGCGAACGTATCGATTGGATAATTATTGAACAATATTTTTTATTACTGAAAATAAATGTGGAAACGTATCTTATTTTAAGAATACGCAAACATTCTTTCTTCTTTTTTTGCCAAGAGATGTTTGAAATGCTTCTGCGCATGTTTGAAATAATTGTTCTACGCATATTTTAAACAATTCATCGCCATAATTTCTCCATTGTCGGTGTTTATATTATGAAATAATTATAAAGATAAAAATCTACGATTGTGTTAGACTTATCTACGCAAACGTGTGGTTGATATTTTGTTACTCTTATAAAAATAAAAAGCAGTAAACCAGTTGACGTATATTTAAAGATTTTTTTAAACGACATTAGTGCAATTAACGACTTTCGTTTGGTATGACGTCAGTACAATAAAGATGTGTTAAAACAAACAATTTACCGATTACATGTATATTACTGTATTGCCCTTTCATGACCGATTCTTGTAAAGTACACAATGTATATCATTTCTTTTATATTCTGCTTATTTCCTTTGACAAAATAATTATTATGCCCCCATTTTGAAAAAAAGGGGGTATATTGCTTTGCACTTGTCGGTCCGTCGGTCCGTCGGTCCGTCGGTCCGTCGGTCCGTAGACCAAATGGTTTCCGAGTGATAACTAAAGAACCCTTAGGCCTAGGAACTTCAAACTTGGTATGGTGATTGGTCATGACCAGTAGATGACCCCTATTGATTTTGGGGTCAAGGGGTCAAGGTCAAGGTCACATTGACCTTGAAAAACGCAAAAAGCGGTTTCCGATCAATAACTAAAGAACCTTAGGCCTAGGAACTTCAAACTTGGTATGGTGATGGTCATGACCAGTAGATGACCCCTATTGATTTTGGGGTCAAGGGGTCAAAGGTCAAGGTCACATTGACCTTGAAAGCAAAAAACGGTTTCCGATCAATAACTAAAGAACCTTAAGGCCTAGGAACTTCAAACTTGGTATGGTGATTGGTCATGACCAGTAGATGACCCCTATTGATTTTGGGGTCAAGGGGTCAAAGGTCAAGGTCACATTGACCTTGAAAGCAAAAAAACGGTTTCCGATCAATAACTAAAGAACGCTTAGGCCTAGGAACTTCAAACTTGGTATGGTGATTGGTCATGACCAGTAGATGACCCTATTGATTTTGGGTCAAGGGGTCAAAGGTCAAGGTCACATTGACCTTGAAAGCAAAAACGGTTTCCGATCAATAACTAAAGAACCTTAAGGCCTAGGAACTTCAAACTTGGTATGGTGATTGGTCATGACCAGTAGATGACCCCTATTGATTTTGGGGTCAAGGGTCAAAGGTCAAGGTCACATTGACCTTGAAAGCAAAAACGGTTTCCGATCAATAACTAAAGAACCTTAAGGCCAGGAACTTCAAACTTGGTATGGGTGATTGGTCATGACCAGTAGATGACCCCTATTGATTTTGGGGTCAAGGGGTCAAAGGTCAAGGTCACATTGACCTTGAAAGCAAAAAAGCGGTTTCCGAGATCAATAACTAAAAGAACCTTAAGGCCTAGGACTTCAAACTTGTATGGTGATTGGTCATGACCAGTAGATGACCCCTATTGATTTTGGGGTCAAGGGGTCAAAGGTCAAGGTCACATTGACCTTGAAAGCAAAACGGTTTCCGATCAATAACTAAAGAACCTTAAGGCCTAGGAACTTCAAACTTGGTATGGTGATTGGTCAATGACCAGTAGATGACCCCTATTGATTTTGGGTCAAGGGGTCAAAGGTCAAGGTCACATTGACCTTGAAAGCAAAAACGGTTTCCGATCAATAACTAAAAGAACCTTAAGGCCTAGAACTTCAACTTGGTATGGTGATTGGTCATGACCAGTAGATGACCCCTATTGATTTTGGGGTCAAGGGGTCAAAGGTCAAGGTCACATTGACCTTGAAAGCAAACGGTTTCCGATCAATAACTAAAGAACCTTAAGGCCTAGGAACTTCAAACTTGGTATGGTGATTGGTCATGACCAGTAAGATGACCCCTATTGATTTTGGGGTCAAGGGGTCAAAGGTCAAGGTCACATTGACCTTGAAAGCAAAAACGTTTCCGATCAATAACTAAAGAACCTTAAGGCCTAGGAACTTCAAACTTGGTATGGTGATTGGTCATGACCAGTAGATGACCCCTATTGATTTTGGGTCAAGGGGTCAAAGGTCAAAGGTCACATTGACCTTGAAAGCAAAAACGGTTTCCGATCAATAACTAAAGAACCTTAAGGCCTAGGAACTTCAAACTTGGTATGGTGATTGGTCATGACCAGTAGATGACCCCTATTGATTTTGGGGTCAAGGGTCAAAGGTCAAGGTCACATTGACCTTGAAAAGCAAAAACGGTTTCCGAATCAATAACTAAAGAACCTTAAGGCCTAGGAACTTCAAACTTGGTATGGTGATTGGTCATGATCAGTAGATGACCCCTATTGATTTTGGGGTCAAGGGGTCAAAGGTCAAGGTCACATTGACCTTGTTAAGAAAAACGGTTTCCGATCAATAACTAAAGAACCTTAAGGCCCTAGGAACTTCAAACTTGGTATGGTGATTGGTCATGATCAGTAGATGACCCGTATAGATTTTGGGGTCAAAGGGGTCAAAGGTCAAGGTTCACATTGACCTTTAATTAAAAAGCGGTTTCTGAATCAATAACAAAAAGAACCTTAGGCCTAGAAACTTCAAACTTGGTATGGTGATTGGTTATGACCAATCAGATGACCCCTATTGATTTTGGCGTTAAGGGGTCAAAGGTCAAGGTCACATTGACCTTGTAGGTAAAAACGGTTTCCGATCAATAATGAAAGAACCCTTAGGCCTAGGGACTTCAATCTTGAGATGGTGATTGGTCATGATCAGTAGATGACCCCTATTGATTTTGGGGTCTAGGGGTCAAAGGTCAAGGTCACATTGACCTCTTAGGTAAAAAGGTTTCTGATCAAATAACTAAAGAACCCTTAGGCCTAGGAACTTCAAACTTGGTATGGTGATTGGTCATGACAAGCAGATGACCCTAATGATTTTGGGGTTAAGGGGTTAAAGGGCAAGGTCACATTGACCTTGTAGGTAAAATGCTTTCCGATCAATAACTTAAGAAACCCTTATGCCTAGGAACTTCAAACTTGGTATGGTGATTGGTCATGACCAGCAGATGACCTATTGATTTTGGGGTCAAGGGGTCAAAGGTCAAGGTCACATTGACCTTGTAGGTAAAAACGGTTTCTGATCAATTAACTAAAAACGCTTAGGCCTAGGAACTTCAAACTTTGTGTGATGATTGGTCATGACCAGCAGATGACCCCTATTGAGTTTTAGGTGAAGGGGTCAAAGGTCAAGGTCACATTGACCTTTTAAGTAAAAACGGTTTCTGATCAATAACTCAAGAACGCTAAGGCCTAGGAACTTCAAACTTGGTATGGTGATTTGTCATAACCAGCAGATTACTCCTATTGATTTTGGGATCAAGGGGTTAAAGGTCAAGGTCACAATGACCTTGTAAGTAAAAACGGTTTCTGATCAATAACTAAAGAACGCTTAGGCCTAGAAACTTCAAACTTGGCATGGTGATTGGTCATGACCAGCAGATGACCCCTATTGATTGTGGGGTCAAGGGGTCAAAGGTCAAGGTCACATTGACCTTGTAGGTAAAAACGGTTTCTGATCAATTTACTAAAAACGCCTAGGCCTAGGAACTTCAAACTTTGTATGATGATTGGTCGTGACCAGCAGATGACCCCTATTGAGTTTTGGGTCAAGGGGTCAAAGGTCAAGGTCATGACCAGTAGATACTTTATAACCCTTATTAATTGTTTGATCACTGGGTCAGAAGTCATGCATAATAACCTTATCACATGACTAATTGGCTGCTGATAGGGGGCATACATGTTTTACAAACATATCTTGTTCTGAATTAGTTCATACTCTTGGTATACTAAGTGTAGGGTGGCAATTTCTAGATAATATCACAATATTATTACATTATGGTGCAGTTTATATATTCTATTGTTGTATGATTATGAAATCTTACAGGTAATGATAATATCTGCCAGTAGGTTAACTCGAATGAGGAAAAGTACATCTGACCAGGGTTATATGTTATATGTTATACGGTACATCTGACCAGGGTTATATGTTGCACGTTTTACGAGAACTAATGTGTTTATCGTAGGTGCTGAATGGAGTGTCCTTGACCACCCAGCATCACTATAAAATGACAAAACACAATAAAAATAAATCGATTGTGCAACTTTTTGATGATATGATTGTAAAATACATTAAGGTTTGAAATACCGGGCAACGGTAAACTTTTAACTGTGACATAAGTGTGTATGCATTTGATCAACCTCGTGAATTCTTGTGAATTTCTTTGTACTTCGTTGTTCAGTCAACTTCTTCAAAGTCCTCGTCGTTGTACTTTTAAATACAGTTAACAAGACTCTTTTTATCATAGGTCACATAGACGCTTGTTGGAATATGTCGTGTCGTAGATGTTTATGCTCATATCCGTACAATACGAAATAACGCCAATGGGCTTGTGTTGTTCTGTGCCATATTGGACTGCATTACAGAAACAAGTTGTAAACCTAGCAAGTTGTAAACCTAGCAAGTTGTAAACCTAGCAAGTTGTAAACCTATCGCTGTGTACTAGGTTTCAGTATTGTTGATTTTGATCTACCAGCTGTCGGGAATAGTTGACATTTAGAATATATTCTAGTTGACATTCAAGAAGACATTCGTACAGTGCACCTGCTGTAACGTGGGTGGAATTGTATATGCACGAGTCCGGTGTTGTTCAGTGCTTTGCCAATATTTGCACCCAAATTTGAATATAAGATATATTATATATTATACGTGTATATGTCATTTGTTATATTGCGTTCTGTACAACATGTATTTTCTCGTGAATATTTTTACCGCTGTAAGCGAAGGGGTTATAGAAAACGTTGGTGAGAGAAGACGTTGGTACGTTTCGGTTTAGAGAAAACGCTGATACTTCACGGTTCATGGAATATGTTGAAACGTTACATCTGTCGCGATAGTAAGAAGAAAGACGCTCGGAGAGTCTTCTTTTTGTTTGTCAATAAGAAGTGATATTATAGTTTTAGACGTTTCTCGTTTATAAATGTATATATCAATTCGATCAATTACACCAAGTCTTGTCAGCAGTGACGATAACAAAAATATCAAAAGCTATTTTTAATGTTTTTGTATCTGGTTTATTAAAAAGGAAGAAATGATGGCTACTATGCAAACGTTTCTTTACAGTGACCGTGGTTATCCAATATTGTTGTATTCTGTTTAATAAATGCATTTGCTTATATTCTTATCCTCCCATAATACAGACTTAGTCTCACACAGTTTGGTATAGACCGGCAAGGTCTGAGAAAATAAACTGAGAAAAGAATAAAGCAAAACAAAGATGAACCTATATTTACAACGTACACATTGACAGGGTTCGAGTCTCGCCAGCGTCTTCGGATAATTCACGTGAATAAGCTATCCTGCTAGCTGACGGAACATCGCTGGTTCGACTCGGGTGCCTGTTTGTGCCCGAAATAATATACAGAGGGGCATGATACAGTTTTTATTTTCAGTCAGTAGTTAATTTGTGAGTGTTTATTTCCATCCCATATATTATGACGTTCTATAATTAATCTTTGTTATTGTGCTATTATAATAATAAGTACAAGCAGGGCATTTTCTATAATGGTGAATTAACCTTGACATTAATACCACCAGCAATTACAATTAGCATTTCTCAACCATTGCCAACTATATAATTTGGTGACTGTACATAATGTTTTAATTTCTCGTCTGGTTACATGTATCTGTCGACAATCGTATATGAGCCGCTTCACGACAAAACCAACATAATGGGTCTGCGACCAGCATGGATCCAGACCAGCGTGCGCAGCCGCGCAGTCTGATGTTCGCTATCAGTTTCTCTACTTGTTATAGGTTTTGTAAGCGAACAGCATGGATCCTGATCAGACTGCGTGGATGCGCAGGCTGGTCTGGATCCATGCTGGTCGCAAACCCACTATGTTGGTTTTGTCATGACGCGGCTCATATATAAGCTGGGCTGTCACAACCAGAAATCTGCTTTATATTTACATAATATACGTAAGTATTTAATGATTGCTGATAGTTAATAATCATATATTATTTATAAACGTCTAGAAAAGAACTCGTATAAAAGAAAGTTTGAGCCTGAGTGTTGTTTTTATCTTGGGTTCTTTGACATTGATATGAGATACCAAGAGTAAGCAATGTTTTAACAAGGAGGTGATGAGTTGTGTTTATATACAAAACTGAACAAGATAGGTAGATTCTATGTACAATTTCCACTAACATATTGTAAAAGTAGTAATATTTTTTTCTTACCTGTGGGGATGTTTTTTCTTTGGTCTGTACCATATCTTTGTGACATAAAGTGTACAAATCCCAAACAAACAAACATTCGCAAAAAAATTAGGATGATGTAACGAAACGATGCTGTGAAAAGAATGCATATTGTTGAAAACCAGTGCAAGAGTTCTCATTATTAACAGATGACATAAATACTGGAGTAAAATTGAAATCTCAAGGACGAAATTCGACAATGACATATATACTTTAGGTTGGCAGAATAATGAAATTCGTTCTGCAGTAATATAGAAATCTATCTCATGGACACAAACGCCCGATGTTGACAGATGACATAAATGATGACGTAAAATTGAAATCTCAAGGTCGAAATGCATGCGATGTTGACATTACCGAGGTAGACATGATGTACTTGTTGCCGTAATATTGAATCTAGCGCAATGATGAGATACGCCTGATGTTGACAGATGGCATAAAACTCTGACATAAAATTAAAATCTCAAGGACGAAATATATGCGATGTTGACATACGCTAAGGTAGACATACGAGGTATACATGTTGCCGTAATATTGAATCTAGCACAATGACAAGATACGCTCGATGTTAGCAGATGACATGTTTGTTTCAAAATACAAATACAAAATATGTCCTTGGTGAATAAAATGACGGCTGCTGTAAAAATGTGAAGGACAAAATGCTACTTACTATACTTTCAAACAGAAATATATTAGTTGATTTACCTGATAATTTCATTAAGATAGTTCAAATGATAATTCTAATGTACTTTACTGAGTTAAAACATATTTAAACAAAATAGTATCAACACCAGTCAACCGTTTTCATCCTTTATGTCAGCCGTTTTCAACTTTATGCCAACCATTTTCACCTTTAGGTTAACCGTTTTCATCTTTTATCAGTATTATGAAGAAGTTCATGAAAGAATGAGTTTAAGTAAAAGTTTGAAAAAAGAATAAAAGAAACCGAATGCATTTCCCTAAATTAGATAAACTCTAAGGAGAAAATAATGTAAAACCATTCACAAGGACCCAGCACAGTGTTGGGATAGTGTAAAAAAGTAATTCTAGAAAAAAAAATACTGTACTGTATATATATAATATACAGTATATTTTTTTCTTTCTAGAATTACTTTTTTACACAATCCCAACACTGTGATGGGTCCCTGTGAAACCATCCACAAAAAATCCCGTTTTTCCGATCCAACGTGGTGTATTGCATTAAAGGAAGGAGACGTATTGCGTTTAGCGTTTATTTAATACAAGGACATCTGTTTTCATGAGTCTTTGGAGTGATCACGGCGGGAAAACAGTTTGTATTCACTTGTTAGTTTACTATTGATAACGCCGCATCATTTCTCTCTCTCCCACACATTCTCTGTATCTATCTACATATTATTCATGCTAACAAAATATTGGCAACGGTTTTAAAGGCATTTATAACGCATCCTTACTGTTTTCACACAAATCTTTCGGTAATTTTGTTGTATATTTTCTGAAGACATATTGTTTGTTTGTTTGTTTGTCTCATTTTACGCCCTTTTCAACAGTATTTCAGTCATATAGGCGGGTAGTTTCCTAACCATCGTTCCTGGAGAGTTACACCAGTACTAGACAACCTTCCTCCGCGCTAAACTACCAAAGCATCTCCCGGGGATCGAACCCACGCCAGAGAGGTACCTGGATTAGAAGTCATCGACTCTAACCCCTCGACCACGGAGGCGGTCTGAAGACATATAATAACCTCAGGAAAAGCTGGATTATGTCTTAGAAATAATACAATAGCGATTATTTAAGCATTCCATTCGCTTTACCAAATCAAAACTTACTGAATATAAGAAGTCGTATTTAGTGCCTGAAATATCGTAAGGACCCACAGACTACTGTGACCGGTTGACATCTTACCGGATGTCATACAAATAGTTATCCTTGCTTGTTCGTATACTTTTTACTGTCAAAAATCATGTCTTATTTAGTTTATGCACATGAGTACATAACCTTGGTTTTGTTTTGAAGATACGAAAATTTTAGCTGGAAATGTCTTGTTTGTCTTGCAATGATCAAATTTATTTGAATGTTTATTAAAGATATACTATGCACATCCTCGGGTAAAAAGTTTTTATCACAGAAATTTATTGAAATCTGTGAAATTCTTACTGAGTATGACCTTGAAAGCAAATTGTCCGGGCGATGATATTCAGTTCCGGTTTCAGAAGGTCAGTGGTCAAAAGATACACGTGACCTTGACACAGTTTCACTATTGTCCTTGCAATGTGGCCCAAATTGTGTCTCGTACAGTATGATGGAAATAAAACTTCATACAATAAAGCTAGCGGCCAGATTCATAACAAATGTTTAAGTTATTTATATTTCATTTCATATTTAAGTATTACGTGGAAATGATAATTAATATGACCTAATTCTTTGACCTAGTTTGAAAGTGAATTGTAAAAGAGAATGTCTGCTTTACATAATGAATTTTTATGCCCCCGCCATGTAATGGCCGGGGCATATAGTGTTACCCTGTTCCGTCATTCCGTCCTTCCGCCCTTCCGTCATTCTGTCATTCCGTCATCATCAGTTTCCGTTCATTATCTTAAGAATGGTTGGACACTTTCAACTCAAATTTGATATATGGATATGTCATGAGAAAATACAGGTCAAGTTCGAATTTGGTCATGGTTCGATGATTTTTGGCAGAGTTATGCCCCTTTTACTTTGAAAATAATATGAAATTTCAGTTTCCGTTCATTATCACCCCAACTGTACAACACATTCAACTCAAACTTGACATATGGATATGTCATGAGAAAATACAGGTCAAGTTCGAATTTGGTTATGGTTCAATGATTTTTGGCAGTGTTATGCCCCTTTTACTTTGTAAATAATATGAAATTTTCAGTTTCCGTTCATTATTTCCCCAACGGTACAACACATTCAACTCAAACTTGACATATGGATATGTCATGAGAAAATACAGGTCAAGTTCGAATTTGGTCATGGTTCTATGATTTTTGGCAGAGTTATGTCCCTTTTACTTTGAAAATAATATGAAATTTTCAGTTTCCGTTCATTATCTCCCTCAAGGTACAACACATTCAACTCAAACGTGACATATGGATGCGTCAAAGGAATGCGCAGGTCAAGTTCAAATTTGGTCATGGTTCAATGATTTTTGGCAGAGTTATGCCCCTTTCACTTTGAAAGTAATATGAAATTTTCAGTTTCCGTTTATTATCTCCCCAATGGTACAACACATTCAACTCAAATTTGACATATGGATATGTTTTTGGAATGCGCAGGTCAAGTTCGAATTTGGTCATGGTTCAATGATTTTTGGCAGAGTTATGCCCCTTTCACTTTGAAAATAATATATGAAATTTACAGTTTCTGTTCATTATCTACCCAACAGTGTCACATATTCAACTTTAATTTGACATATGTTTATGTCAAAGGAATGGGCAGATCAAGTTGGAATTTGGTCATGGTTTGATGATTTTTTGGCAGAGTTATGTCCCTTTCACTTTGAAAATAATATAGATACATCTTAGGAATAAGCAGTTTAAGTTTGAATTTGGTCGTGGTTCAATGATTTTAGACAAACTTATCTTTCCTGAATGTTGGAAAAATTTTGAACTTTCAGTTTCAGCACTCATCCTTTTAGCCATTATTTTGGCTACAAATATGCAATATGCTATTTCTAAAAGGTTAAGACTGAATAATTGTATGGAAATGGTTTGTGTCAACATTGAAAAGTTTTAAGGGCTTTGAACTTAAAATGAAAAAAATAATTAATGCACCATCTGAAATTTTGGCTGCATGCGGGGGCATCCGTGGCATGATGACACATTTCTAGTTGATTAACAAAACTTTATAATAAACTTTAAATAATTATTTAATAAAAAGTAATGAATAATAATTCGTGTAGCTTTAATTTATTTGTATTAATTTCTGGAGTGTTAAACTACGTTATTGATACCTCTGTTATTCAGTACAGACACACCAGACACCAGACATTGTTAGACATTTACATAATCACAAATGTATACTTGATATAGACTATTTGTGCAACAATCATATAATTTTATTTTATTTCTGTTGGAAATAATTTTAGCTGTAAATAGAAATGATAGGTCTGTACAAATGATTATATATAATTTTGTCTGAATATTGAAATATCTACAGACTAATATTGTTTATAGACTTATTATCATCACCTACCTACATATATTTATATATTTTCAGTAAAACTATGCACAAATATAATAGGTATTATTAAAATGAAATAGAATGACAAAGTACCATAACTCTGTTATGTACAGTAAAATTCATTTATATCGATATTGCTTGTAACGATATACTGCTTATAACGATTCTTTGTTTTCAAATTGGTTACCACAGGGATATAACAAAATTCTGATATAAAGATATACGGGTATAACGAAATCAATTTCGGTGGTCACTCGAATATCGTTATAAGCGGAGTTTATTGTAATACATCGGAGAAATGTCCCTTCCGACGGCATGTCACAATACGCTGAGGAACTGTTTACTTTAAAGAGACGCCTTCTTGCGCTCCTACTCTCGAAGACGTGCTATTTATAGAACTTTCCCTGAATTGGTGTAGAGAGGCTATTCCCCATATAGTATTCTTATTAATAGATAATTAATTTCTGAACGAGATTTATGTCCAATCTTGATTTATATGACTGGACAGGGATTTTAGATATAAGTTCACCGTAAAACACTATTTATAGAGTAAAAACGTTTTTATGTTGTATTCGCATCGACAGTTTGTCTCTTAAAAAGTATTTTGTAAATTGAGAATGAATTCTCGTGTAAGTTCCGCTTTGTCTGTTGAAGATCACAAAGTCTATTTCTGATCAGGTTATGCCAATAATATCAACATCATTGATGCTGAGAGAAATGAGCCTCGTCATGACAAAACCAACATAATGGGTCTGCGACCAGCATGGATCCAGACCAGCCTGCGCATCCGCGCAGTCTGATCAGGATGCATGCTGTTCGCTATCAGTTTTCTACTTGTAATAGGGTTGGAAAGCGAACAGCTAGGATCCTGATCAGACTGCGCGGATGCGCAGGCTGGTCTGGATCCATGCTTGTCGCAAACGCATTATGTTTGTTTTGTCGTGACGCGGCTCAAATTAAAAGCTCAATCGCTCAAATCATTAAATTCCTAAATTGTCTGTTATATTGTTTTGCGCGTGAGTTTATTCCTTCGTGCTATTCTTGTTAATACCATTTGTAAAACATTTGTATTTGATACTTGTGTGTTATGTATGTCTTTACATATAAGAAAATGATGAGATTATTTGTTCATGTTATTTTATAATTTGTAATTATATCAAATTTTGACAGATCTGATATATCAGTAAATATCATTTGTAATATTTGAAATTTGTGAGTTATGTATGTGTATATATATAAGTAGAAATGAAATCGACACCCATTTCTTAATTAGGGCGTGAAAATTGTTAATAGATCATAAACTTTTCACTCGTAAGTATGTACTTATAGAATGTAGACGGTTGATGTTTTTTTGATACTATACAGAATGTCTTCATAAAATGGCAAGTGTTCAATAGGTGTACTGTTATTCCCTGACAGAAAATTCCGTAGTTAACAGATAATGCATTTCGCAAAACAGTGACATAGTCAGCTTGCCAAAATAACAACGTTTTGCACGTGCAGTACAACACGTGTTGCAAATGAAAATATTCCACTCTGTCACAGAACAGCGACAGAATGTGCTCGTCAAAAAACACTATAGACGCTTGCGTTACACATGTGGCAACTGAACACATTAGTTTTCAGAAAAGAATATATATTTTGGCACGTTTAAACAGAGTGATAGTGGTAATGAAGGAAGTCGTTCCGAAAAGCCATGGCTAAGTAGACCGCAAGTTTTCCTTAACGATATGAACTCGTGCAAATATGAAGATCTTGTTCAGAATTTCAAAAATGCGCAGAAATTACTTCACGATCTCAATTAATGTGTCTGAATATGTCATTTTAGAATTTAAATGATGTGGTATTATTTTAAGTATAATTGCGCGTGCGTTTAAGCCTACGTAAAGGTGCGCATGTATTTCAGCGCAGCTAGTTTTGTCACCACGTTCATGGTAAACGGCGGTAGCTAAGATTAGAGCTAGCATATAACGATTTGGGTGCAGTAAATGATTTGATTTGTTCTCTATGGAGCACCTGTATCTAAGATATAATGCATCAAAAGTCGGAAAGATAAAATTAGTTCTTGGTCTGTTATAAAAGGAGGATCGTGTCGTGTATTTATAAAGCTACATGTGCCAGGTCCATGCTATTTTCATATAAAAAGAGATGTTAATATTATGATAATATACCGTTATTCATTCAAAACGAGTACTACAATAATAATATATTGAAATGAAAAAAATAAAATAGATAAATAAATAAAAACAAGAAAGTGGTTAAAGTAATAAAACATTTTCCAGCGTACACATAAGTTATATAACATAGGATGTAGGCAAAATTTACAAACCAGTGCATAAATATCGAGAAATATTATATCCAAAGGTCTACAGCAGTGGTAGTAAACCACTTCGGATTACGGCAGTAAGCCACTTTAAATACCGTATCGTTTCTGGGCAAACAGTAAACTGTTAACTAGCACATGTTCCATCGCTTTTTACAAGAAACTGCTGTTACAGAGCAGAGTAATGAGCGGAAGTACAAAGGCATTCATAACCTGTGACCTGCATTGTCCGGGAATCAAACCCAGGTTGCCTGATTCACAGACCAACGCTTTATACTTATTTAGCTATAACTGGACGGAATCAAGAACAGAAAATTGGATGATTTTGCTATGCGCCTTGTCATTATTAACTTTGCGTAGGATACTCATGCATATTTTCTATTACTTTAATAATTTCTGTCCTATATATTGAAAGTGCTCGCGATCTTCGCTCATTTTGCTAATACGCACAAAGACAAAGACAACAACAAACAATGATAAACAGAATTACCTGTATATAAAATAATGTAAAAAGATCAATATTTCACCTAAATATCCAAAATATAAAAGAAATGCCAATATTTGGCCCAATAAAAGGTTGTAAGGTGGAATATATGCAATTATAATACTATGCATTCCGCAGTACAAAAGGAAAATTCTCTCGTGCGTCATATTGTATTGAACCTAAATTCGTTAAGTAAATATTTACATTTTATTCTCTAATAATAGAATAAATTATTCTATAATAGAAGAAGACCTGGGTCGCATAGTTAGTAACAGTATTTCGTATCAAAATATTTTCATTCTTAGTTGTGTAAGAAAATGTTATGACTCCAAATTTAACCTTGTATCACTACGCCGGACTATTTATACAGAGTAATAATAAAAGTTGAATGATGGTATTTTTAAAGTACTTTAACACATTTACATTGCCTGCAATCTACTTAAATCTTCATATCTACTTAACGCTGACAAGTTTTCCAAGTAAAGAAATAATTAAAAAAAGCTTCTACTTAATGTCCTAATTACTTAGTTATTACTTATGAAGACTTTTAACACTTGGGATTTATTTATTTATTTGATTTTAGCATTATTAATGCGCATGATCAGCTAAAGTTGTAATTAATAATTCCAGCAGTTAGTATATATTTTCTTTTCTTTGAATTCATAATTAACTGAATGGTGGGTTGAACTGTTTTAATGTTGTATACTTAAAGGATAAAAATACTGTTTGACAAAAAGATTTAAAGCAGTTTTTTTGACGCTACTGGGCGAGGGAAAATGTATAAAATAATAAAAGAAAAGAAGTCCCAGTCTTATTGATATCTATATATAGGACAATTAAGACAATATGAAAATATTTTTTAAAAACAACTTGTTGGCAAACAAAAGTAGTTTTTTGGCACACATTCTTTTTTAAAAGTTAAATATGACATTGACCGAGTGCCTTTATATATACGCAATTCTTGTTCCTTATTATACCTGACTTCGAGTTGTTTAAATTATTTAAAGTATTTTTTTTTTGGCATGTGTCCTGGGTGAGAGCCAGAGATTTAAAGAATTGATAACCGAATTTTAGTTGATTTCCTTAATTGGAATATGGGTTTTGAACAAGTTGTGTCTTTTGTTTATGCATTTGTAAAATGACATTCTCTATATTATTACATACGGAAGCACATACAAGACATTGTGATTTTTCTCCTATTCTTGTATGATCACGAGATAGTATGAAAACAATCAAATTGGCTTACTCGTGACCACGAGATTATAACAACAAAGAAAGTATAAAATACATAATTCAAAATAAAATTTTCTAATTCGAAACCATTATGTACTGACTTATGAAATCGTTATTTGTGGCTACATGTCAACTTCAGTCTTAACTTTTCGCATCTTTCCGTGAAAATTCGGATAAAATAATGTCAGTATTCAATAATATGCGAAGAGTTCCGTCCGAATAACAATATCATTAGGCGAAATTATCTCGTGGTCACGAGTTAGCGAGATTTTTTTTTTTATGTTATTTTCTCGTTCCAAAGATCTCGTGCCAAAGAAAATGACGATGTCCCCTTTGTGCTTCCGTAAAAAACATGTTCATGTTGTTGACAAAACAAATGACAATGAATAGACTTTGTACAATTGTTCTATTTTCTTAATGTAATTAAAACCTTCGCGCTCTTTTTTTTTACAAAAGCAATGTTCATTGTAACATATTGTTTTCTGAAGTGGATCAAGTGTTTTGTGAATTTCTGATTTTTTCTTCTTTTCAGTGAATTCAGTTTATAATAGGTTCAGTGAATACAGTTTATAATAGAAACTAGGAAGTGAAATTGAAAGTAGAAGAAACATAATCTAAGTTAGTGTTACGCCGGGTTCAAAGGCGCGATTTTTTTTTATTTCAGCTTCTTTTTCTTCTTTCATTTGAACGTTAAGTAGTTTGTTATGATTTAAGTGTTCTACTTTTTCCAGTAATAAATAAGGCGATGATTCAAATTTAGATAATATTATTAGTAGTATAATACAAAGGATGAAAGACAGTTATATGTAAATTGTATTTTGAAGTATGTTAAGAAACAAACAAGGACATCAACTTAATTTGTTAACATTTGTATTTTCCCGCCAAATGTTTCGCCGATAGATGTTTATTTAAATTTCTATGTACTAACTATATTCGTCGTTATAAACAGTTCATGACAAAAAGCAGAACATGTATATAAATGATCTCTATACAAACAGAATAAATATATAAATGATGTTTTTAATTTTTCCCTGTGCATAAATAGTGAGCAAGTTTGTTTTGCGTGGGATACCGGAGTGATGCCCCTTTATTTCGTTTTTATTGCTTGTAATACCTTAATTTAGCCTTCTTCAACATGCATGTATATTGTTTGTTTGTTATTTCAAAATCCCACGCAAATTGTGATCAATAAACATAACAAACTATATAGAGAATGTCTTGAGAAACATTCATCTTAAGACGAATAGCAGACGTCTCCTTTCTGTACTAGACTGGTTATTTACGCGGGAAGAAAGTGAATGTCTGGCTATAATTACGTCTGCTCGAAATATATCAAATAGTCGTCTGCATTAGTAAATTGGTCGAGTAAGTCAATATATTGTACATTAAGAGTTTCTCCAGTCTGGAACGACCTTATATTTCCTTTCCGATGGATTCGTCTCCCGCCTTTTTCTCGTCTGCTACTTCTTTTTGAACATCGTTTCATCATCAGATATATGGATTTTGTTTTTCTGCGCAGTTTCTTGGCAATGTCGTCTGCGAATTTCCAAATATGGAATGTGAACAATTCTGGAATAAAGATGAATGTTTCGTCTGCCTTTATCTGGTATCGTCTGGTTATGATGTCTTGTAGAAATGAAGCAACGGCATTAAATTGAGGATAGGGATGTGTGGAATTTACTTATTTTAAGGGGGAAGGCCACGTCTTTTGAACTTTTTTTGTCCTTTCCTTGAATGTAAGTTGAGATTTGAAAAAGTAGTCACTGAAAAGAAAATGTACAATTGATATTCTGAAATATTTTTGTCACTTTTTTACAAATATTTAGCAGAAGATAATTCACCGTCGGAAAGTCAAAATAAAGAGAATTGTTGGTTACATAATTGAATACATTACACGCGAATGTTCTGAAAAAAGGACATTTTAAGTATGTGAACAATGTAGAAGTTCCATCCTTAGATTCGCATATATGTTAATAAATTTTTCACTGGGGTTATTATCATATAGATATTTCTGTTTAAATCTTGCCAATGGCGTCAGTGTGCAATTATCACTTTCATTAAATTTTGTCACATATTGTTATGAAACCAGATAGAAGTACGTGTATAGGAATGGTTCCTGTTCCATCTGTACGTATGTATGGCCGTACGTCTGTATGTCTATTCCATGTCCGCTCCAAACCTTTCATAGATTATTATTTAATTTTTGTAAAATTTGGTTCCAGTCTGATGTTTTTGTTCTACCACCCGAACCTGAAATAATAGCCGGAGGGGCAACTGATGTCTTTTACCACTTATTAAGCATAAACAGTTACACTACTAAGTTGGTGCGACCCAATACTCAACAAAAATATAGTGCGTCCGTTTTAAAAAAAAATATTGTCTTCCTTTCTATTTAACATGCGACATTTATTCATTTCACCATCCTATTTATGTAATATCTTAATCAATTACACAGACTTTTGGCAATTTCAATCTGCAAATCTTACAAGAGAAAGGATTAAGATCTTTATACCCTGTGGCGCCGTTATATGTCGCAACGCCGCTAAATGTCGCACTTGCCGCTAAATGTCGCACCATTGACGCTAAATGTCGCAACCGCCGCTAAATGTCGCAAAATCATTTGCCGTTAAATGTCGCAATGTTAACGTTAAATGTCTCACGAATTTCCCTTACCGTTAAATGTCGCAACACTACCGTTAAATGTCGCAAGATGTAAATTCATGTTAAAATCATGTTTAAAGTAGAATATTATTACTTTTTAACATTCTCATAGTTATTTTAATTGTAATTGCCATTACACAAAAATTATCTTTGTCTTACTATGTTTCTTTAACGAACATAAATATCGAGGTTTTGAGCTACTATATAATGTAATCTTTAGGGTAGAAAGGATAATTGATACTAAATTCTCAATAGATAAGTATTTTTCTTTTGTTTAACATTTTCATTTGTAACCCTGATTGACAACAGATTAAATGTATTATGGTATTGTCACTCTCAGAATTTGGTTTAAGTAATTTCATTTATTTTCTCAGAAACTACCGAATTTACTTTAAACGTGGTTTAAAGTAAACGTTTTACTTTAAACGTGCCATCAAAAGGCAGATAATCCTAGTTATATTTTGCAAAGTTATTCCCCTTATTTCGCTCTGATTAACCTTTTGGTTACGGCTAATTTCAAACATATTCACTTTAAACTTAAAATACTTATTTCATATGAAAGTACTAATGCATTTCTAAAAGACAGATGACCCTGAAAGGTATTTTTTCTAAAATATCTCCCTTTTTATATTTTCAAATTAAAAAAACATCACAAATATTCACTTCAAACATGAAATATTGATTGAATATCAAGGCAAATTTTTTATTTTAACAGAAACGGCAAATACGTGAAAAACATATTATGAAATGCACGGTCAATACGAAATTCGAAAAAAAATATCATGTAGTACTCCTTGATCATGTAGTATTCGATACGCAGTCGGGTGCTAGATATGAGCAAATTTTACGATTATATGCACCGGAATTTTTGTAAGCAGCCAGCCCGCATAGAGCGCGAGACTTGTAACCTCGACCTTGTTGGTTCTATTCCCGGACTGGCCAACTAAAATTACTGATCAGTCTTTCGGATGAAACTTTAAATCGAGGTCCCGTGTATAGGTGCTAAAACAACTTGGCACGTTAAAGAAGGGGAAGTTTCTGGAATCGGGGCATCTTTCTATATCTGTAATTGCACTATCCTCCAAAATCTAAAATGACTTGTACTCTTCTGGAGGACTAGCCCATATGGGCAACCGGTGGCGAGTATAAATAAACGCAAATTCACACACAGTAAGCAGATGTCAAAGTTAAAATAAGTACACAAGATTTAGAACATTTTACGATTTGTCAAACACTATATACGCTTTGACATTGTGGCAAGTGATATTTTACTCGCCAAGTCGCTTTTTACTATGAAAGATGCTCAGTAACTATCATATAATAAGAATACAAATAATAATTATTGATTAAGCTCATATTGGCCTTGCTGTTTGGCTGAAGACAGCTAGCCGTTTTGGACAGAGAATTTAGGCTTTTTATATCATTGCTTTGCTGTAATGAAAATCTTAATCTGTAACGCTTCATTATAAATATTTCAGTGAAATTAAATCTGACATTTTTCGAAAAACACAATACATGAATTATACTCGTACATATGTAACGACGATATTGGTTAGATATCTGTAACCACTTTTATGTTCGTCCTAAAATGCGCATGTCGAGTACGTCATAACCATAAATACAAACATACGCACAATAGTGTATCTATTTTAAGATAATTTTAAGAGATTTATTTTTCAAAACAAAAAAATGGAACAGATGTGTAAAGAAAACATCTTTTTAATTTATTGCAACAATAATATGAATGACCACTGCCTTTCTGACGTTAAAATGGAAATAAAAGCACGCATACGACTAGCAAATTTGATAAAAGCATAAACAGTTTGTGTGAACTTCATCCTGCAAATTAAAATCTATTTTAGCATTTGTGACCATGACCCATTAACCCCTTCCTCAATATAAAGGAAGAATACCATGCAAGTTATCTACCTTCCAAATATGAAATACATTTGTCAATAAATAAAGGCTGTAAAAGTGTAGAAATCTATTTTAGAACTGGTGACCTTGACCCAACTGAACCATAACTCCATCCAAAGGAGAAGACCTCAATTCCATGTTCCTACCAAATATAAAAGACATCTTTCAAAAGAATAATGTTAAAACACCTGTAAAAATGTTAAAATCTATTTTTGGCATTGGTGACTTTGGCCTTTACCCACAGGACCCCCAACTAAACCCAAAGGAAGAGGACCTCCCTTGGCATGTTTGTATTAAACATGAAATACATAAACTTAACATTAAAGGTTTAATGAGCAAAAATGTTATAAAAAATTCACACCAGTGACCTTGACACTAGAGACCCCTTACTCCATAAAAAATACACGGCCATTAATGGTATCCACCTACCAGATATGGAAGATATCATTAAATAAATTTTTAAGATAAATCCAACTTACCGGAATAGGTTAACCATACAAGGTCCTATTTTCAAAGTGAAAAAAGGAATATAACTTGGGAAAATGGATGGCAATATCATGAACTTTTTCTAAATAAGTAAGTGTGGAAATTATGAAGCCATAAGTATAGACAGTACTTAAATAAATCCAACTTGCCGGTTTAGGTTAACGATATTCATTCTCAAACTGCTGAAAATGGCAATAACTTGATTAAAATTTATGCAATAATTATGTTACTTGCCATGATCAAGTTTATTGTATTGATTAATAAATGTGTAAATTATGAAGCCCTTTGTACTAGTAGATTTTAGGAAAAATCCAACTTGCCGTTTTATTATTTTGATCGTTCCATTTTTTATATGCTTTTGCATGAACTTTCATAGTGATTTTACTGTATTTTAAATTGTTTCCATATTTAAAATATAGGTTACTAACTTTAAGCTACTAGGCTGCCGACTCTAAGCTGTTAGATTGCCAACTTCAGGTTGCAAAGCTGAAATCGATATGCTGTCAGGATGTTAGGCGGCCTCCTCAGGATACTAGGCTACCAACGTTAGGCTTACAGGGCGTTAGGCAAACTCTTAAGGTCCAGGTCGTCAGCAATTTAGGCTTCCTCTTCCAACAGCGAGACAATTTGCCTCCTCAGTCAACTAGGCCATCAGACTGCCACCTCAGGCAGCCTGTCTCTTCTGCCATTTTACAGACACAATTGTACTAAACTATTTACAGAACAATGCCAATTTTGCAGTTTCATACAAATAGTAGACAATTGTATAATTATCAATATGTACTTGCATAAGATCAGCTAAAAATCAAACGCAAAACAATATACATTTATTTACAAGATGAGTATTATCGCCGCCTAAATTGTAGCGCAGTTCCATATATAATAAATTCACTCGCTTTCAAATTGAGTAGGCAGATTTAATTAATATGATACAACAATAAAACTTGAGTTCAACATAAAATTACATCTTGCGACATTTAACGGTAGTGTTGCGACATTTAACGGTAAGGGAAATTCGTGCGACATTTAACGTTAACATTGCGACATTTAACGTCAAATGGTTTTGCGACATTTAGCGGCGGTTGCGACATTTAGCGTCAATGGTGCGACATTTAGCGGCAAGTGCGACATTTAGCGGCGTTGCGACATATAACGGCGCCACATACCCCTCTATTATTGTACTTAATCGTATCGGCCGGCATTGTACACCGTATCCCCCACCCCAATGACGTCATTTAAGGGCGACAACTTGAATACGGTCTTAAATGAAAGGGTCTATAGAAGTTCTGGTATAATCTTCTAATGTTATATTTGTTTATAAACATTTAATATATTGACAACGGCCTTGTAACGGGTCATGTCGCGTACTTTGATCACCGTATCTTGTCCTTTATGTAAACAAGAAGGTACTCACTAACATGCCGTCACCTTTTTGGCCAGATGGTCAAGCCAAATAACGCTGATGTTTTTCTTTTATCTAATTGGACATCTGCTGTTGATTATTGATTTGATAATGTATCTACTAAGTTTATATAAGATATAAGTATTGATATACATAACAAAGATAGTACATTTTGTATTATCAATTGAAGATGACCCGTAGTGACTAAAGCCAAGTTGTTATGTAGAAATTTGATCACTATTTGTGTTTACTTTTATGATTCCGTAGTTGAATTAAGATATCAGCGTAGAGACTTCAAACGAAATTGAAAAGTAAATAGAAAGTGGTCAGTTGAGTAAATATAGATGAAAGGAATGATAGATCTATGACGTAAATGAATTGAAAGGGCACTTGTTGACTTTTTGACTTAATTTTTTAGCTCACCTGTCCACTTAAAGACAAAGAATGACATTCGCAACTTTTCGGACCTTTTCGTCATATACCGGTCAAAGACTACTGAGAAGTTTGCGTGATAAACTCCATATTAAGCATGAATTATTTTCTTTATTCACCGCCAGTGTTAAATATTTTTAAAATTACACAGATGTCACGTCCTATACTTAACGTTATTGGATGCCTGTCTTTTTAAAATTTATTTTGTCTTAAAAAGTGTCGAAGACTTTGACCAGAATTGTACATAGTTGTTGTTGTTGTTTTGTTGTTGAAAATATTGATGAATCATTCGGAACCCCTCGGCTATGATTTATAATTCTAATCCGAAGTTTGACGGAAATGGCCGATAAGACTCGATTGATTGATAAATATCTTTTCTCTGAAGTGTATGCGCTAAAAAAATGAAAGTGTGTCACAATAGCGGAAAGTTCGCAAAAGTGTTACTCTGTACCTTTTGATCTTTATCAAATTTTTATGTTTTGACAGTTTTGTTCATTAGAAAAGTAGGTTATGTTGTTAAAGTAAGTTTTATGTGATACTAGTCTTTATATTGTTATCAATAAACTTACTTATAATGTGTATACATGTCGATGTTCATATGTATATACATGTCGTGGGGACTGTAGAAATAGTTTCTGATATAAACGAAAAGTTCGGGAAATATGTAACTGGTTTTTAACAGAATCAGAACTTTTTTCAAGTAAATGCATTATATAGCTACATCGGCCTTTTGATTTTAGTTTTAGAAAAATATATCCGACCATGCAAAGATCTTTGTGTTTTATATGCTTTAAATTGTTGCTTTTTAGAAAATATGTTACAATAGGAAAAAGTTAGCAAGTTTTAGATAAAAACATGTTCAAGTTAATTAACAAAGATAATATTGACATCAGCTGTTGCAACATTAATTGAGCTGCGTCACGACAAAACCAACATAATGGGTTTGCGACCAGCATAGATCCAGACCAGCCTGCGCATCCGCGCAGTCTGATCAGGATCCATATTGTTCGCTATCAGTTTCTCTACTTGTAATAGAGTTGGTAAGCAACAGCATGGATCCTGATCAGACTGCGCGGATGCGCAGGCTGGTCTGGATCCATGCTGGTCGCAAACGCATTATGTTGGATTTGTCATGACGCGGCTCAATTATCTTTTGTACATAGATGTATAGTACAGATAGGAGAACAATTATTTTCTAACACTAATTAACATGAAAATGCATTGAACTGAACTGTGCACAAAGTAAGGGTGCAAAATATGTGTGTCACAAATGACACAGTTTTCTGTTTATCCTCTCTATGAACTATTTTTGATCTCTTTACCAGAGAAAATGCAGAACAATCTGAAAAGAACATAAAAAACAACAACAAAAAACGGAGTGCTTAAAACAGTGATTATTTTCCAAAGATATTGAATGCGATATAATTCGAACGATAAAGGTTTTATAGTGTACTCTTGAATTGTTAGAACAATATACAGAAAGAATCGCCAGAAAATAAAACAAAACAAAAAAAAAACGCGAAAAGAATTTACACCACAAATTACACGGAAAGTTTGAGGTACACGTTACCTGTGTTTCATTGGGGCGACATTGGGTCAGAAGAACTCTCACTGTTCCCCTGCTTTATCATCTATTTCCTGACCTTTTGTGTTTGTAAACAAAAATCACATTAAAGCTGTGTGCCCACTCTCTACTTTTAGGTATGATCTAATGTATACATAAGGTAGATATAGCTGATTATAATACGTAATAGATTGTGCCTATTGCCATATAGGATGGTTGCTCATGACCACACATCTGCCGATTATTTTATCTACTTTAAAATGTTGAGTCTAACGTAACTGATTGCAATATTTCATTCTAATAGAACGTAATTAAGTCCTTGTATACGAGTTTATATAATTATTGCTTCAAATTTGCAATTTATTTAGAATTATGACTGCAGATACGTTACTTCATATTCCAAACGTCCGTACGTTAAACATTCGTTACACATGCGTATATTTGACAATTACATAGGCATTCAGGTAGACTATGCCCAATTCACGGCATTTCTTTATTGTTTTATACCATTCACTTTATACACTGCTGATACGTTTTTCCTCTCGTGTCTTTATTCACATCATTTCAATGTACTCAGTTAGTAAATATTGTGCCATCTCCTACAAAAATAATCATTTTGTGCTAGAAGAAGTAGAGTAAACGGCAAAATCGGTCAAACTTTATAAAGTAATATGTTTAAAATAAAGCCACATAACTATGCAAACATATACATATAGAACATGTTAACTAGTATCTTTTGACATGCCTTAAATTGGGTAGGTGATTAAAAATTTGCTTTGTTTTGTTGTTGTTTTTTTATTGATTTATTCTTTGATTGCAGTTATGTATCGCATTTAGTTTAAACAATATTTAACTGTAGTATTTTCATTAACATAAGAAAGTACATGAAATAATTTTTACTGATTGAGTACGGGAGCTTAAAAAGCATTTTTTTAAAAACTCTCTTTGAAATAACTGATGAAATATTGAGGAAATAATCTCACTGAATGTTGCAATTATGGAGACTGATTACGTTCACTCGTGACGACCTTGCAATATCTAATCTTAGTCACGAGATTGCACCTGTAACCCCCGTTATCTTTGCGTATTTAGGTCTTGTTTATTTACATTCCTTTCTCGAAAGATGTGGAAAGTCGGTCCACCTTTACACAGAATCGTAAATGATTCAATACTTTATCCTAACGTACGTTAAATTAAAATTATCCAAATTTTAATGTCAGGAGACGGCTAATGAAATAATATTCTGTAGCAAAACCAACCGTTACATTGACAAAACAAGCAAAACGACCTTTACACTTACACAACAAAGTAAAACGACCTTCACATCGACTGAAAAACGGAAAACGACCTTCACATGAACACAACAAAGTAAAACGACATTCATATGGACTCAACAGCGCAAAACGACCTTCACACTTACACAAAAATTAAAACGACCTTCACTTCGACTCAAAAACGGAAAAAGACCTTCAAATGGACACAGCAAAGTAAAACGACCGTCACGCGGACACAACAAAGTGAAACGACCTTCACATTGACAAAACAATGCCAAATCGGCCTTCCATGGACACAACAAAGCAAAATTAACTTCACATGGACAAAACAATGCAAAACCGGCCTTCGATGGACATAACGTTACAAAACAGGCCTTCCATGGACATAACGTTATAAAACAAGCCTTCCATGAACATAACGTTACAAAACAAGCCTTCCATGGACAAAACAATTAAAGAAAAGAAACAAAACAAAACAACTTAAAAACGACATTCACAAAGACAAAACAACGCAAAAATGACCACCACAAAAACAAAACAACACAAAAACGACATCCACAAAGACAAAACAACGCAAAAATGACCTCCACAAAGACAAAACAATGCAAAAACGCGTGGACAAAACATAACTCATAAGCACACATATATACACCAACATATAGTGAATTTACCTGAATTCTTACGTGTGTTCTTTCATATATGTATACTTTACATACAAAACGAAAAGAAAAGACATATTGAAGGCAGATATGCTTGAAAAAATGTTGCGTTAAAATGGTTAAAAAATATAAGCTAGCTTACGGAACATTAGTGGTTCTACACCTGTGCTTGTTCGTGCCTGGCATAGTGCTCGGAAGATTACTTGGGGTCTGCCTCTGCCAGTAAAGCTTTAAATACGCCGAATGACAAACAATTATACTGTGTTGGTACGACGTAAGCCCTTCACCCCCCCCCCCCCTTCACCCCCCTTAATAAAAAAATAAAATAAAAATAAGAAGTAGGCAAACTCTTGATATGCGTAACGTAAGGTATCTTATTATACAAATACAATTCAATCATGTTTTATAAAGAAATTTATACGTATATCAATGAGATAAGCAAAAAAAACTCATTTATAAACTGCACATCAAACAGGTACATACAAGCCTATCTCGTAATAAATCGTTGCGCAGGTATGTGCGAGCTTTCCGTTTTAAAACGTTTATCAAATGTTTGTAGACGAGTACCCCTTTTTAAGAAATGACCTTTTGAATTTACAACCAAACTGCACTTGTTAATCCGGGTTTTAACCAAATTTATGAATAAAACCAGTGAGGAAGGGCAGATAAGAAAGTGTTATTTGGGTGTATACAAATAAATGTAAATTTGGAAACAGCTTATCTCGGTATAACAAATTTGACATTATAAATTTCTTGAGTGATAAGATATATACGAAAATACTGTCTCGCCTTGTGTTCTAATTTTGAATTTCATGACGAGTTTCATTTACGTCATCAAATCTATTTTTATATAGTATAATCTGATATTTAAATTTGTAAGAATTCAGTCCTCTTGAATATATGCAAATTTTCTTGATAATTATTAAGTTTTAAAAGCAAAGCTTTACAAAACCTTGCTCGCATCCTGTTACGAAATGGTTTTTTTACACATTTGAAAACAGCGTTACGTGTACAGTGATACGGGTGGGAGAAAGGGGCGGAGTTATGACGACAAAGATCATTAAATGCAACATAGCAACTTTGGCATTTTATCGTTGTGAAATGATTGGTATTTAGATAAAAATTAAAAGATGAATACAATGATCACATATTAATCTCAGCACATATCTACCCGATTTATAATTACCATGTGGAGAAGTTGGCAGTTTCCTGTAGAGTTCTAAAGCGTAAGTAAGCCAGGTAGCTGGATATTGAAGAGATTAGTTTCCCCAACAATAAACTAAATCGAAAGAAATTCTTTTCTTCTTCTTTTTTCTTTCTTTTTGTTTTTACAAAAGATAAAACGGAACCGGAATTTCGTCTGGTGTATGAATTTTTACAGGAAGTCCTGCACTTGACTTGATGGGTCGTTATAATCGTGACGTTTTAGGATATAACGCAGACGTATCGTACGCGGAACTATTCCGGAAGTGTACATGATCTACTACGAGTGTCGTCTGCTTGAAGGTCCTACGATGATAATAAAAACAACAACAATAAGTAAAATTATTAGCTCTTCTGTCTCGAAGAAAATTTGGAGCTACTATGATCGCTGCGGTGTGGTCGTCGGCGTCGTTGTAGTCGACGTTCGTTGCAACAACTTTATAAATAAAGCCCATTATTGAAACATTTCAAAATGTATCAAAATGACACTTGGAATACTTGCTTATATGTTAGACAAAGGGGATAACTCTGAAAGTAATATATTTGGAGTTATTCCCCCGTTTAACTTTGATTTTTTTTACAGACGAGCGTTAACACCGCATGTGTTTCTCTTGTTTTCATACTTTAAGAACTTTGTATAAAATCTAGTTGCAATAGATATATTAGTAGGACTGAAATTTATTGCAACAAAGCATACTGTAAGGATTCGGGTCTCATAAAAACTTCATTGCAACAAAGCATAAGGATTCGGTTCTCAAGAAAAACGCGTTGTTTTATGTATTTAAAATACTGTGCATCTATATATACAAAAGTTCGTAATGAAACCGATACGTGTCACAAGTGTTTGAATGAAATTCCATACCAAATGCCGGTAATATAACAATAATGCAAATAATTTCAATTCAAATAATGGAATGTACTTGCCATATACGACTGACATATAGTATCTAAAAGTTTCAGTTCGACAATTTCATGATATTAATTTACTAGTATCATGTTATGCAAGCTGTGTGGGGTTTGTTTCAATGTATTCTTTTTTTTACATTTCTGACATCATTTTTTAACACTAGACATTCTATAGACAGTTTTTTGTTATACATAGATTCACAATCAGCATACGTTTAGGTCGCGATGTGTCTAACCCTTGCCATGCTTATGTCTTAACCCATTTTCGGAACCGACTGGCACTGATTTCGCTGATCTATATCCTAGGTATCCCATTCTTACTCGTAACGTAATATGCAATGAATGTAGTTCAGCGGAATCAGTACCCATAGGTTCCGACGATAAAATGTATACGTGACGAGTACGCATGTGTAACCGATGAGGGTCTTAATCTGGAAAAAGTAATTTGAGCCGCGTCACGACAAAACCAACGTAATGCGTTTGCGACCAGCATGGATCCAGACCAGCCTGCGCATCCGCGCAGTCTGATCAGGAACCATGCTGTTCGCCTACAAACCCTATTACAAGTAGAGGAACTGAAAGCGAGCAGCATGGATCCTGATAAGTTTGCGCGGATGCGCAGGCTGGTCTGGACCCATGCTGGTCGCAAACGCACTATGTTGGTTTTGTCATGACGCGGCTCATTTGTCGTTTTAAGGAAAATGTCAACTTAATAGCGAACACGGACGTACTGACTGATTGTGGTTGCATTGGTAGAATATATTTCTTTCAAGCTAATGAAATGTGTCTTTGAACCGGATACCAGTTGTACATACTAATAAAAGATCTGTTATTTTTATTATCACGTAGATTTGCTTATTAATATTTGTTACCGGATTTTACTCTTATCACGACATTAAATTTCTCGTTATACTAGAAATATTAAGTTTCTGTTTTTATTCTGTCTACACGTCTTACAAATTTATCTTAAGTGATTATATTTTATTTTGATAACTTTGTGGAAACGTTTTTTGTACAACTTTACGTGTAGTTTCTAAATATAGACATAAAAACACACTGAAATGGATATGTCATGAACAAATAAATAAATAAATGAATAAATAAATGAGTAAATAAATAAATAAACAACTAACAAACGCATAATTCTTGCACGGAATTTGCGTGCAAGTGAATGTGACAGTAATTTCTAATGAATTTATATATTTATTGTGCAGTTGATTACTGGGAAATTTTGTATACACGTACTTAAGCAAAATATTGTCTAATTTTGCTCATGTAAAAATTATGTGTGCAGAATTGCCAAGGAACCAGGCGCACACTTTTTACCTGCAACTGAGTATATTATGCAATGGTGTTGTTGTTGTTTTTGTTGGTGTTGTTTGCTGGAAATAATAATACATGTACCATTACAACCGTTGGCGATTCATTAATCATCCTAAAAAAGTTCTGTCCATTATTTCAGAGGGAACGAGATAGATTTTTTAGGATTAATTGTTGCTGTCAAAGATGTCCTCCTTCACTTAGTATAGTTGACCGTATTGTCCACCATAAAGACCTGTCATGAGAACGGTCATTGCCTTATATGGCAATACGATACGGTTGATCTAAGTGATTTATATAGCGATGTCTTCATTTGAGCCGCGTCACGACAAAACCAACATAATGGGTTTGCGACCAGCATGTATCCAGACCAGCCTGCGCATTCGCGCAGTCTGATCAGGATCCATTTTGTTCGCTTACAAAGTCTATAACAAGTAATGAAACGGATGCGCAGGCTGGTCTGGATCCATGCTGGTCGCAAACGCATTATGTTGGTTTTGTCGTGACAAGGCTCATTTTACTAATAAACATTGTCTCTTAGAAGGTTCTTTATCAGTAATTCGTGTCTCGGAACATATAAATCTTAATTATATGTGTTTATATATGTTTTGAACATTACCGCCAACCATTAAGATGAAATTAAAGACATTTTTACGCCTTTTAAGTGTATTTATAAATTTATGTTAGTGTTTTGCTATTTACTGTAGTATTTGATGTTGTTGATTTTCTCAAATGATTCATATATAGGAATAGAGGGGTATTTTAGATATTAAAACTTTTCTCTTTTCTTTCAAGTGATGATATTTCTATGCAAAATTTTGTTTAGTTATTCTATTTTAAAGTCCCACGTTTTCATTACAAAATTTACACTAAGTTAGGTCTGAAACCAATGTGTAAAAGTACTATATAAGGTGCTTTTAAAATAATAAATGGGACTTTACTGCATTACAAGATTACGATGACCATTAAGAAATTAAGAAAACATTATCTTTTAGATGGTTTAATTCATAAAATGTTTAAAGGTTGTTTAGTTATCACATTGAAAAGAGGGGGTGGGATTGATTGGTTAGGTTTTTTGACGGAGAGAAGTTATACACACTTACAAATGTTTTAGTGTTATATTACCGTGAACTTATTATCGGCAACTTGGCACGTCAAAGCATCATGGACTGGCCAGATTTGACCACATTTTGGCCTAGTTGTGTCGGATGTGACAAATTAAAACAAATTTATCTAGCTTGTTACATGTGTCCACCTTCGCAATTGTTCCCCTCTGATTTATAACGTTACATAAAACATTACATATATCATTCGTTAATGAAATACTTTGTTTGAAAAATGTGATAAAATGAGGTTACATTGTAGCAATAACCCCCTGTCCATCCATTCTGTTTAAAAATGTCCCAGTTTTAAATCCTTTAAGTTTTTTTTCAAAACATTCAGTCACAAAAGATGGTTCAGTTTTGTTTGCCAATGAGAAACTTTTGAAATCTATCCCATGACGCCAATAGTTTGTTTGAGGTAATAATTTTGTTTACATTTTTGCTACTTTTAATAATTCCTCAATAATTTCTTCAAATGATAAGCAAATGTTCTATATTTAATATTATCTACAACCGTATTAAACACTTGTTCAACTTTGTATTCCTCCTTTTCTCAAGATGGAAAATTGTATAAATTTCCGAGGACGAATATATGACTGTATCCTAGGATAGGTAGACTCCACTGAGGTGTTTTGACATGACGGGACTTCCAGATTAATGTTCCATTTAAGGTAGGTCTTGACCAATAACTTGTGTGTAAACTTTCACATCATTCGCTCAACCCGTTTTTTCCAGAATAATCATGTGTGTGGCCAAAAATGAAAGGCATTGCAACGCTTTTTACTGGAATTTGGCTAAGAATCGCACATGAAATTAGATTTTCAATTTATTTCTGAGTATATTTCTTGATAATCTTTTGCATATCTTTCTGTTTTAGTGCCAAGCTGATATAAGGAAGAAATTCGTTTTTAGGCTTTTGAACATCAGTGGAATTTCCTAAAGATCTGTTTATAAAAAGTGAAAACCACCATAATATTTACCCATTTAAATCGTCAACATTATAGAAGCAAAAATGAAACTTGTAAATTATCTTTTACATTTCCTTGTATTTAACGGTGTCGTGAAATTCATATACATGTACATGACTTGAATGTTGGTTTGGTTGTTTGTTTACTTATATGCCGTTATCGCCTTTTCTCACATTTTGTTTTTGTTTGTCTTGGAAAATCTCAGAGTTGGTAAGAATTTAAGATATTTACACACATTATTTATTCCTACAACAACCTTAACATTACCGGAAGTCGTGAAATGTGTCCCTTATATAAGATGTTATTTTCTTTTTGAGTTGTTTATTTTCATTTATTTATTCTTTTTGTTGTGATATCGTATTAATTGTTTTTATTAGAAAGTTCACACCGTGTGCGGTATCTTTCTTGGCTGGAGTTCTATAATCATTAGCGAATTGCTTTATCATGAAAGACCCACAATGATATAAGAACAACAGAGTTTCCTGTCTTATACAACATCGAAGGTACGAATCCGGTTGTTTACATAAATATGACCATTGTCTTCATTTTAAAATTTTGTTTCATAACATGTTTATAAGACGGTTTGACCAATCAGTATATTCATTAGGGGACCGTACACTCGGTGCCTGAAAGGGCGGATGGACCTTTATTCATTTTCCGTGACCTCATCCCGTAAGTTTTGTAAGACTAGTACAAACCGGAGAAAGCAAAGTGCACACAAACCCAAAGCAAATGTTCTTCTTCCAAAATGAAAATAACTGGCAGAAGAGTTTGGGCAAAATTTCAATATTTACGGTATATATACAAAACATTATATTTAGTGGTGTTCATCCATTAAAATACACCATAATTTCTGAATATTTAGCTTGTCGTGTGTCGTGTTTTCCCATTTATTATGCGTAAAGAACGAAATAAAAGCGCCTTATTATAAACAAATGATATATTTTATACGGAAAAAGACGAAGTTGGCCGAACACATACAATATTATCTTAGGTCGAAAACATTCTGTTTGCATGTAAACTGCCCTGCCAACAGGTGATATTTCTTGTTTTTGTTTATAAATAGTAACATCTTTTTATTGTTATAGTACATTATGCATTTCCGGTGCTGATCTAAAAAGAATTGGCATTTATGATAATGCATGTGACAAGTAAACAATAATTCCCGTCAAATCTGTCTGCGTAAATCCTTGAGGTAATTGGGTGATTAATTAAGTAGATTAACCTCTGTGCACTAGATACCTCGCTTTGTATCTATTCCCAATTGAAGAGTGACTTTGAATTTATGATGTAATTAAATTGAAAAAGAATGACGTCAATTTGAATATATCATTAAGACGAGGTCAAGATGTTTGTTAGTTAAAATATATGTGTATTGTGAAAGATAACAATGCTTTTATTTTGAACTTGAACTTTACAACAGTCATGTATCGCAGACTTTTTAACCTTGGCGGTTGTTACGAAGACGTTTTATCGCACAGGTTTTTGACCTTTGTAGAATGTTTTATACAAGGTTTAAGACTGGTTTTGTATTTTGTAATGTTTTGTCTGTGCGGAGTACCTTTTAACAGCGGAACTGGAAAAGCAATCACATTGTCAATTTCTGCACGTTATTCTCGATATTATGTGTAGATATATATCAATTTTGTTAGAATTGAATTATGAGGTCAAATTGGAAAAGAAATGAAATCCTAATAACAAACCATGTAATCTCAGAGCCTGAAAACGCAATATATTCTTCTATCTTGCTATTAATGTACAAACTGACCTTTGTGGACTTGGCGCACGCGCCCATCACGTGATATAGCGTGCCACAATAAATTTTATATTCTGTCTGGATTGTATTTTATATATTCTTATTATTTATATATTCCAATATATATAGTATGAACAGTTTGTTGCGACATATTGACCATTTTATATAATAAAAGAGCAATTTAATGATACACATCTTATTTTACGACATTGTCTATCTTTTATGTTCTATATATATATTATTAATTTCTTAGCAATAGCTCGTAGGTAATCAGCAGCCAACTTTCCATCTGTAATCTTATTTAGTTTACACAATGGTTGTTGCTTCTTGTGTGTTTTTAAAGAGACGGGACGTAGCAAAGTTTGCCGATATTTTGTTTGTATTAAACTAATTGAGACTAAAACAATACATAAGATTTCCATGTGTGCATGTAACGAGAGAGGATGACGTCTGTAGGTGTGAAGTTTGCCTCTTCATTGGCAGGACGTAGTCAAGGATCGAATGCTCCCTTCCACAAATTAAAATATTAATGGATTTTAGTATTTTAAATAATGCATTTCCCGTAGAGAAACTATGGAACATTGAATGACCTTTATGCACTGATTTTATCGGTCACACGGTGAAATGAAATATTAATTTAATCAAAAGCAATTATTTATAGAGCTTGAACTTTGTTCTCCTTACTTGTCGATTTCAATCAAATTTGCATAACTTTTAATTTGATCATGTGCCCCAAATCGGAGCGTCTCTTGATGTTTGAAATATTAATATACTGTATTCGAAATCATGATACTTCTTTACAAACACACACACGGAAAAGATAATGTATGAGTTGGCATATGTGTACTAATAAAATTAGGAGAATGAGTGTACTTGATTTCCAAGACGCCTACAACTCTTTGGATTGAATTCCGCCACCATACTACAATACGTTAGAGTTATATTGTACTCACGTGTTAATAATTAGGATGTGTTTGATCTCAGATATTATCAGTAATTGCCAATAGCTAGAAATTATTGTTTAGTTCCATAATATCCGTCGGGAGGGGGTGGTGGGGAGGGGCGGTATATTATCGAAAGGTTAAAGACCAAGCACGATTTATTTTCAATGCATTTAGAATTGTTGCGAATTTTTACAAAGCAAGTAGGGCTGTTACCGATATTGACGTCATACGCGTTCAGACGTCAAATGAAAACGCGCGTGCTCAAATTTTAACGTCTGTTTATAGCGTTCTTGGGGCGTTTTTAATGTTGCAGTGATCATAAAGTATACAGCACAAACATTAGGTCGTGGTCGGTCTGTTAACAGGTCAAGTTAATGTATACTCGACACTTCTACATTTTCCATTCATTTTTGCTATTATTCAATTATGAATAATTTGAGGCACATAGCACATGTAGATCTGTAAATATGTATTTTGAGTAATTATCTCTGTCTTGATGGAGGTAACGAAATCTATTTCAATCTGAGTTCACTTTTTGGAGTCTTCATCTTCTATTTCTTCTTATTTTGATTTGAGTGTTGCAAAATTTGTACTACTTGTAGCTAGTGAAAGAGGGGACAGGATGATTTTGTATTAATTCAAATCGTTAAAAATGATCTTTTCATTATTTTTTTCCTAAACTCTTTTAGTTTATCTTCTTACATGTATTTTAATTTATCTTCTAACAATTGGTCTCTTTCCGTCAATTTTCTAACTCTTGATGAAAATATGAGGTATATGTGTTTGAGGAACTGATGATTTTTGTATTAATTGCTGAACGTTGTCCAACAGATAATTGAATTGATGAATGAGTAAATAATGGTGACCAAACGACTCATCCTTGACCGCTAAAATATGCCTGGATGGTCAGACTGCCAATGTTATAGTTTATATAAATATATTACATGTTACCGTCTGCTTCTGTACTGTTTACATGACGATTCCTTCAAAGTTTAAGTGTCAGCTATCTGCGGCATGATTGTGCTGCCTAAAGTACATTTGGCCAAATTATTCATAGTAAGGTTTTATATAGCAGCAAAAAAGCACATACACGTTGGAAGCCAGTCCTTTATCTTAGTCACCTATTCCACGAAAATATTCTGTGTGAATAAGAACTCGGTTCGTAGACTGCCAGAACTTGACCAAGTGATTTACAAATAAGCGCTGAAGAGGGCATTTTTTGCAAGTTAAAAACAAGGTGAATAGCCTTCGATCTGAAGGTAACACTGTTCTAAAAATAGATTTTACCTTATCACCACTACATCACCTGTACTGACTTTCGGACAAGGGATTAGGGAGTTCACACTATACATGATGTTAATCAGCGTATATTTACTTTGTTTACATACAATATTTTAAGAAATTGTAGAATGCAAACAAGTTGGAAATGGAATTTAGTGTGAAAAGAAAATGGACAACTACACACTGTACTTTTGAAAAGTTAAATTTAAACATATGTCACAATCTGCTCTGGCCTCTATATTTGTCAATAAAACGGTTTTTGACATTCAGGCAGAAAAAAAGTTTGACTCTTTTGATTGATGAGGCGAAGTTTACAAAATGCACCAGTAATTCTTAATTGGCGATGATTTTAACAACAAATATTTGGTGTGAGACATAAAATAAAAAACAAATGTATTTTATTGTCTATACGTAAACAGTGTATGTTAAATCACGGACCTCAATTGTCAATTCAGTTTAAATATACATGCAAGCATGCATGTACGTATACATTATTTCTGATAAAGTAACTACTAGAATCGGCACTTTTTATTAGGTAAAATAGGAAAAATGCAGAGTTTTGCGTACTCTAAAATTATTAAAGAATTAATTTAAGATATTATAGTCATTAATCTAATACTCGTAGCACTTTGGTGGATAGATTCATGACTTCTCCAATCTGCGTATTTTACATATAAACAAAATTTTGTACGGTATATCTGGTACAGAAAGATACTTTTTCATTTTTAGTCCCAATTTCTTAAAATCATACCATATCATATCACCATTTCTAATTTTGATAAACAGTGAAACAAAAACAAATTGCCAAGCGCCGGCATTTTTCTCAAATTGACATGCAGGGAAAGTATTGCCCCGAAAGTTATTTCTTTTTCACCATATCATCTTTATTTTCCTGATGGTTTTAAACCATCTCAATCATGCTTTACGCAAGTTTAACTCCAGGAACATCATTTCCATTGAGAGAAATGTGAATAAAAGTATTCGTAACCATTACATGTTGTATAATCTACATGTAGATTAACCAGTTTCCTTGTCCGAAAGTTATCGATATGTGGCTATTTTTAGAACAGGTCTCTTATCAGTGACGTATACGATGCTGATCTCAGATCGTTCCCTATTGTCGAATTAGCACCTTTTCGTAAACCTCGGGGACGACACTTAATTGCCGGTATCGAGCATTACACCCTGTAAAGTTGTTCTGACTAACTTGATGCAACTTATTGTTGTCCTGAATCTAGACGTGTTGCTATTTTGGGCAGCTTGACCAACGGGCGTAGGTCACTCAAGCAAGCATCGTAAATGCCACAACAATGCGAGTGTTATTGACACGGAAAATAGAGTAATATATCATAAATTTGAGCTTAAATATGCGTCTGGGGATAATGCTGGAGTTATAAATCGAGTTCAGACATTTGGGGGAAATAGTAGCCCACTTGATTGTAATATGTTTTCATTAACCTTTGACCGTTCAACTCACATGGTCACAGATGTAGGACAATGTCCGGGGACGACCGATGTGCGCGCGTACTGACCCGAAAATAACGTTGATAGTTTGATGCGAAATTAATGCGCAGTTACCATTTAAAGCAACAAATGTACCTAGATATAGGCTTTTGAACTGCGAGACTGTCATACTAGCTGATCAATCGATTAAAATAATTAGATATATACAATGTACTGATACTCTTTTTTCCATTTCTGGCAACAACTGTTTCAGTATAGATATTTGAACTGATAGTTAACCCGTATAATATTAATTGCTTCTTTGAAGGTAAATTAAATATCTATATGAAATGTATGAGAGCTTGCTATCAAAACAACTCTGTGTTTATTGACGTTCTGCTATTTTAGAAGTGTTTTAAAATTTGATTAACATTTTATTTTGTTGTTGCTGTTGTCTTTTAAAGGTTTTGTGCCATTTATTATTATGACCAGTGGTGTATTGTCATTTTTCCCACACTTTTAACTATTTCAACATGTACACCTCTATTTTCAATCCTGTTTTAAGTGAATGGTCACGGTAACGTTTGATATTTACTTTTAATATTATATTATGTATTCAATGTATATTATACTGGGCGTTTATCACTTAACTAAAGATTCCCGTATAAATACCTATACGGATTAAAAGGCCGGTATTTCTCGCCCACGTTAAATACCAAAAACGCTTAAATGTCAATGAAATAACCCAGCGATATGTGTGTAGATAACATTGATAAAAAGAGATTATCGCGGAGAGAGAAAATAAAACACTTGTTGACATTAAAAATGACATTAATGTATCCTAGTGTAGTAGTGTTGCGCTATGTTTGCCCCTACGCGGGGCGCTATGTTTGCCCTAACCGCGTAGGTCCGGAAGACTCCCAAGTCCTGTGCAAAAAGAAATGGTCTCATGATGACCATTGTTATGTCTCACAAATGTCACGTGAGATTTTTTCTCTTAAGAAAAGAAATTTTGTGTGCTAGTTTCTTATATTGTATAAGTCAATTTATAAAAGAATGTCTCCAAAGCGGCGACTTTACTACGATGTTGTCATGTCTTATCAATCGTTTTCAGGCTTCTTAAAATAAGGGAGACGAATTAGGATATATTCTGCAAGAGCTTCTAAATTTATAAGCTGTAACCTTTTTTAAATGGTCATACTTGGTTTAGCAAACGACATTGAAATTGAACTTTAACGAGGCTCTTTAATGCACTAAATTGTTATCCCGTCCTATCTTTATCTGGTACGAGAATCTCTCTTCACGGATTAATGTGTATTATGTAAATATAGGATGGAATTTACTTGATAAAGTCTATTCAAATGGTGTAGGTTAATCCCTCAACGGGGCATAATGATATGACCTTGGAAGTGATTTGCCGGTGTGACTAGTTTTCGAGTGGCGGTAAATAGGGATTGGCTGCCGATCTTTGTAAGTTTGACCCAGTCAAAAACTAAATGTGAGAGTTTATTTTCCATCTTTATTAAAACCATGTGCGTTTTCCCCCCTTTTTGTATTGTGTACGAAGGTCAAGTTGGTTTTTCGTGTAAATTCTTCTGACCTTTTTCTATGAAACAATTACAAAATTATACGTGTGGTTTTTCTCACGAACTCACCGCTTGTAATATCGTCCTTATTTATGATATGCTTGACAATGTCCGTTTACTCGTTGTTTTCGGTTAGGTTGAATTATTTTACCATTCCCGACCCTGTCCATGATATCACATGACATTTAAGTACCATTTTAAACTAAAACCTACTGACCAGTTGTGTCTGTAACATGGGTTTTAACATATATCTAAAGAAATTGAATATTATTATTATTTCATTGTCTTTTCTATTCAATGTTTTGTGAAAACATATAATTATTCTGTATGTTAAGCATTCTGTACATTTTTTTCGATTAAGTTAGACGAAATATTAATAATATGCATGTACACGCAGGGTCATCAAAAGAAGTAAAAATCATAGATGCGTATTCATGGTATTGGCCTCGTGAACTTTTAATAAACTGCTTCGAGCCCGACATTGACCCACTGATCTATATAATGTGGACGTATGAATAGCTGTTAAAAACTACTGTCCCCTCAGGTGTATGAACCCTTTGAATAACCTTTCATGACCTTTTGCATGACCTTACACGCGCGTAATAACCATTTAAACATCTCAAAAAAAAAAAGAATTTCGTGCCTGGTTGCTCGAGTTAATAATGGTAGCAATTTAACAACAGCGAGCACCTGAGCTATCGGGCATTCGCTTTTTGACTCCGTGACCGGGTTTTCAGGTTTTTCGGTGTCCATTTTCAAAACAAGGCGTTTTTGCGATCTTATTTCACGTGGGGTATTGTATTGATGATACTTGGCCAAATTATCATTTCTTTTTCAAAGCCATAATTATGATTATTAAAGAGATATAGAAGAAATAAAGTATTCGCATTGCTGGATCCGAAGATACGGTATTTGATAACTTATACGACTTGGCACACTTTGCCATTACATTCTGAGTTATAATAAATATATCTTTTTTAATCGTCTAACATAGATTTTTTACTGGTTCATAAATGTTGTATTAAAGTAATGCTGCATGTAAGCACTGCAGACATTGAGAGAGAATGGCTGCAAATTTGAAATATTTGTGATAGATTCTACATTTCTTAATATAGAAGTAAGGTAAACATTAGCGCAAATCAGCTGCGGGTAGACCTCCTTTGACAAGTGGTTAAGGTATCTGACTTCGATTCTCCGCATCCTTGCCGCTTTTCTGTCGAAACCCATTCGTTCATGTAAGAAAGCTATGCGGCAAGTTTTTGGAAGGTCGGGTTTTCTGCTGTATTATCCATGGCATTCGAACCTGAAAAAATGCACAGATTAGCGGTGACCAGGGGTGTTCTTCCCCACGTAGTATTGGAAAACATCTATAATACATGCTTAAATGCCGGTGTTAATTATCAAATAAGATAGTTGTGAATTTATTTGTCGTGATCATTTGATCTTTTCAAAATCGTTCATTTTGGAACTAACTGTACTGCAGGTCTTTAATTAACAATCAAGTTATAGTTATGTTCTGAAGTTATGAAGTTGGTAAAGTTATGGTATGAAGTTATGCTCTGGTAAAGTTATATTCTGGTAAAGTTATTTTCTAATAAAGTTATGTTCTGGTAAAGTTATGTTCTGGTAAAGTTATGCTCTGGTAAAGTTATGCCCTGAAGATATGTTCTGGTAAAGTTATGCTCTGAAGTTATGTTCTGGTAAAGTTATGTTCTGGTAAAGTTATGCTCTAGTAAAGTTATGTTCTGGTAAAGTTATGTTCTGGTAAAGTTAATGTTCTGGTTCCTTATATAACATTATACAAACCTTCATCAGAAAAAAATACATTACCATTGTAAAACACCACAACCAACAATCTGTTTATATACCTACAAGGTATAGGTGTAACTTTTTTTCTAATATCGTGGATTTGAAGCCAGTTTGTTTAGGGCGTATTTCTTTCATGATCATGAACCGGATCGGCGTATTTAGAACACTTGTTGATATTTTGTATATATACATTGAAATGCTCTAAATATTTTCTTATGAATGAGAAAAAAATGATAAGATACGTCCTTACAGAGAGTGTATATGTAAATGTTATAACCGGTTTTAACCGAAAAGGTGAAATAATTTTCAAAATATTCGTTTTCCCCCAACACAATGGCTTTTGGCAATTGAGAAGACGATCGTCTGATTAACTGCTTTGCGGTGGTCTTCTTGAGCATATACGTATATTTTGTCCTTAAAATAACAAGTCGTTTTATGACTTACTATACAACACATAATAGACCAATTCAGATTGAGTGTAGCCCAGTAAGTGTTGAACAGTTAATAGGATATGAATGTTGTAAAATAAACAATCGAACACCAGTTACAATGTCGTAAAGGTACATAGGTAATACCAAAGGTAATCGAACGTGAAATATGTGCTTTCACTTTATTTGGGTAGAATAACATCTTGTTACCATATATAGACTAAAAGGTGATATTACGTTGTGAAAATATTGTCATACGTGCGCATATCTATTCGAAAATTTCTATTTTTAGATTATATTATAAAATTATGAATATTATATCTTCGGAGGAAAAAAGCGGGGAATTTGACTTTCAATTTTTTCTTATTCCTGTTAAAGGCCTAACCTGTGGGGGGAAGGGCTTTTAGATAATAATATAACTGGGAATGCCTCAGTGCCACGAGTTGAAGAAAGAAAGTAAAGAAAACAAAACAAACATTAGAAAAAAAACACCGCTTTGACTCGGCATTGCGGGGACCAGCCGGCCGTCGGAATGTAAAAAGTCGGTTCATTTTCCCCTGATTGATGCATAATCAAAAAAGAAAGGGACATGTATATTTACCTTTCCGAACCGGAAGTAATGGTTGAATTAGTCATCCAAGGAAATGTTTCTTTTTCTTAACTCGAAATAGTAGTCTGATTTTAATCAAGCATTTCATGGCAAGATAATTTGATTTGAGAGAAAAAAAATGGAATCATTTAAGGCATATCTGTTACTCGAAACAGACAGCATGGTTTAAAATTCACCAAATTCCTTCACTTTATTCAATTGGCACACCTAATTTCTTCTCACCGACTTTTTCATTGGTGTATGTATATGCACTGAAGCGCCTTGTGCGGTTTTCGGGAGATAAGATTTCATGATAAAAAACACAAAGACACGTACAATGAAGATTTTGTTCATTTTTATTTGAAAATTGCAGTGTTTAGTTGATCCAAGTGTTTTATGAATGGCTCATTTTTAAGTTTGGGTTGAGGCGGGAAAATTTATGTTGCGTAAATTACAAATTATTATGACAGTGATTTTCTCATGTAAACAAATACAATACACATTATATTCAAACTGAGCGGGAACGGCTAGGGAGAATGATTTGCGAAAATATGAAAGTGTATTACCGGTATTGTATTTTGAAATGAATGTCTTTATTAATGATATAAATCATGCGTTAATTTAGTGTTGTTGCTCCTTCCCCGCATAAAATCATGAGGTTGAAAAAGAATTTCTCTGAAATGTTTACAAAGTGTGATCGGTGGTGCATTTTGAAACTTTAAACGATATATTTAACGTGCATTTTCGGTTAAAGACTTTTTTGTCATATACATGTTACATGTCATTCAGTTTAAACTAATTTTATTTCTCACAATATATTATACATGTTTCAATTTACAATATACACAAAACATTTCAAATATTCTTAAAATTCAAGATGATATGTACTATAAGCTTTCTATCGTTTCTGTGTTATTTTTTCCCCTCTCAATGTACATTTTTCTGCTTGTTTTTTCCCCGGTTTGTTATATGAGCTTCATTCTGTATTGTTTGTAACCGACTTATTTTAAAGCTATTTCTAATATTTGATTGGTTAAGATGGAATAGTACATTTTTTTGAAGAAACATAAAAACTTCCCGCTTTAGCTAAAGTACTTCCCGATTGGCTACTTGTATTCCGGATGTTTTATTAATTTCTTCTCTCTTTTGTGACACAAAAACAGTGTAACTGTTACAATAGTATTTTCTTTCTACATTTTCCCCTGGTGTAAAGGGGAAATAGTTTTAAAAAATTTGAATGTTAAAGCGATCGTAATCTCCGACTGCGAAAGAGGCAATTTCCTTAGTCGTCTAGTGAACGTTCAGTTTTGTTGTTGTTGTGTTTTGTGTTCACTTTAAATCATGCAATTTCTAAGAATTTAATGTTTAAATGTTTGAAAGTTAATACACTTTGAAAGGGAAATAAAAACGACGAAACTAGGTTAAGTTTTGAAAATGCGCAGATTGGGCATGCATTTATTTACAGGTTATTTCGCCACATTTGAGGTTATGGTATGGTACTTCAAATCATTAAAGGTCTATTTTCATGGAAGCAAATAGTTAAAATCTGAGCAGCAATAGTGCAATGTGCGTCTTGACTAAAATGGTCAAAGGTTAACATTAGGGGAATCTGTAAAAATTCTTTCAACTTTTCATTTATTGCGCCTTTTTATTTAAAGGAGGAAGGTGGGGGGGGGGGGGGGGGGGGCTTAACTTTTTTTTAATTTTCAAAACCTGTCAGAAGAAAAGATACATTTAAGCGTCTCTCGTCCCTGAAAACATCTAATTGTTAATTAAAAATTGGACGACCTTGGTCTACTGATGTTAAAAGATGACCTTTTGGGAGAAAACAACGAACTTTTTACGAGTGGGCAAAACATGCTACTAGTATGTAAGAAACTATAGGTATATATGTATTAACATAGTGTATGAAACGATGTGGAGGTCATCGACCTCGAAAGGTTATATAGGTCAGTAAAGCTGGGAATATGATTTATGATGACATATTTATAGTATAGAAACAATTTTTATTGTGAAGAAACACCTAGGGCGGTATTCTGTCATACAATAATAAACGTATCACGTTGTTACTACTGATGTCCAATCTTAAGTTAAAATTTGAAACTGCTGTTACAAGTGGGCAGTTATTTACCCCTTTACACGCTAAAGAATTCAAAATAAATGGACTCGCCCAACTTTCAATCTGGGCAAGATCATTTGATATTTTAAGGGGAATTTTCAGATTGCATTACGACCAGACGATACGGATGTGTTTGGTCTCCACTGGGCGGATTAGTCCGCCAGCAGAGGATCCCATTTAAAATACATACATGTATATGAGCAGCCGATATCGTAGAAGCAGTTCCTACTGTATCGATAGACGGGCAGGCGATATAGTTGAATCGGGTTCAACGGTTAGACGGACAGGTTCGTCAGGCCGTCCTGCAATCTTAAAGTATAAATAAAAGTCGCTATATAACACCAAAGCACTTAAAGTACTACAAGAACCGTCCACATTCCGAACAATTTTGTGGAGTTGGTGTGTTTTCTTTACTGGGTCTTGTTAAACATGTAATACCATTGTCCATGTTGCTTTAAAAGGAACAAGCTACAACAACAACAAAATTATGTTTTGGTTTGTTTTGTATCGTCAGCTGAAAGTAGATTGTGAACATGTTTTACACCCTTTTTATAGCATCGGACGTTTTGTAAACATGACATAACTATAGCTTTTTCATAGATAGATGCGTTAAAGAACGTGCAATATGAATGACAAGTACTTTATTGGCACTATATATTCACTTGACTTTATGTTGTACTATATATCCCGGTATAAGGAGAATTTTTAACGATTTGTTCTGATCAGATACTGGTATAAAGAAATTTCAGAACTAGACTTTTTACATTCAAAACTGACGACAACAACAACAATAACAACAGAGGCCTTATAAATGATGTTTTGGAAATCGTTTTCATTAAATAAAAAATATGAATGTCTGTCATTTGCACAGTGAAATAATAATTGCATTGATGACTTAAACTTCTTGAAATACATTGTACACTCGTGAAAACTTTTATCTTCTGGTCAGCCGGATGTGTCTTAAAAACGCCCATTTTCACCCAATTTGAATTTAAAGCAGCATGTCTCCAGATTCATGTTATTTTTCATGAAAAGTTTGAAAATGTATTTAAAAGTAAGTCACGCATTAGAAATATGGTGGTGAATACTGCAAAAACAGTCATAAATCGCACAAAGCATGTATATAATTACTTGAATCTTTTTTTATGTTTTTACTTTTCTCACAATCTTTGAAACTTTTTACTCCAAATTTGATCTTTTAAAAATATTTTTGGCTCATTAGGAGATATGCAGCTTTAAGATTCATATAGTGTCAAACTGTCGGGGTATGACTGGATTGCCCAGTGGAGCTCGATGGGTTGGATGACATTTGCAAGTATCAAACATACAAAGAATGGAGACAAAGGAAACAAGGCTGGAGACTGTAACCACCAATTAACAAGGGACAATTAGTTCCTTAAACAAAGTTCATAGACATTTGACCCTGGCGCGAGTTGAACGTTTGAACTGTGAAATGTTTTTTTTCAACCTTGTGACTATGTCTTCTATATTCATTAGACTTTATCCAATCATGATGGTTCATATTTCATAGTCTAAACGACTGTTGTACTGAAGTAAAACATGTTGTTTTACAAGAGATTTTTTTGTCTTACTATATAATAAAGTTTCATTACGAACAGTAAACTTTGACCGTAAAGTGACTTTTGCTATTAATGAGTATATTTATTTATAGACAAACATTTACGTTGTCTTTCATTTCTAGTTGTCTCCACATCAACGTTTTGTGATTGTTTAATTAACTATTATTGATAAATTGAAAATAATTTTCCCTCTCTGAATGATTTTACGCTGTGGCAAGAAAAAAAGAAACTGCTCAGATTTTATGCCGATTCGATGCGGAAGAACTAAGTTTTGGTCTATCCACCGATTTGACATACAAGGGGTGGGGGTCCACATTAAAACCGCCGTAACATTTAATAATTTTGTATTTCATTTTCAAAGTTATCAGAAGGTTATTGTTTCGTCTCTTTGGAATGCAAAAAAAAAAAAAACAAAAAAAAAACAAAAAAAAAAACTTGTATTATAAAACAAGGTCGTAAAAGATGATATCAAAAAAGTCTAGAATTATTCTACTCAAGTCTGGAATTATTGTTGAAAGGTTGATGTTTTCAATAATATTCTGGCGTCTTCGATCACTAATGAGAAAATTCCGACAGTTTTTGCTACAGGGAAAAAAAGTCTGGTATTTTATGTCGCATTTAGATTCTTAGGTTTCCATTTTATATAACAACAAAAATGACCTTGTCGTGACATTGGTTTCTCTTTCGTGAAGGTCATAGGTGTCTCTCACAGGAGAACGTTATAACAACAATAAGAGAAAATCTTGTCTAGTATCGATTGGAAGTGATTCATTTTACAATAGTGTAGATATATAATTATCGACCTGACCATCAACGCTTTCTAACGATGAGTCATATGATGTAAATAAACAACAGTAACTATTTATCAACAATAAAGGTACACATAAAAAAGGAGGGTTGTGTAACCACTGTAATGGACGTAAACTTTAAAGAAACAACGCTTAAAGCGCATTTTCTTGGTGGTGTGTGTGTTTTTTTTAATGTTTGTTTGTTTATGAGATATTTAAGGTGATAAAAATATAGCAACATTCAAGTGTAACCACAACAATGTTAAATGTAAAATATGTAATGATTTGATACTATGAAATCCTATTTAAAGTGAAAAACGGATCTATCAAAAACTGTTATTTTGAAATATAAAGTTAAAGTACGTTTCGGTTGGATAAGAAATTCTTTATGACTGGAACAGACACTTATTTCTGATGGAGAATAATGTGTATATTCGTCATCGTTGTTAGAGTGTTAGTCATTTCTTTAGTTATACCAAAACTCTCAATCATCTTTTTACGTATTTACGTATTTAATTTACATACGTCGGTGACGTAACATAAATCTATTAGCTGCGAAATATACTAATTTCAGATGTTTTAATGAAAGAAAAAGTTTTGTTTTTACATCCTTATATGTGTTTAGAAACAAAAGTTTTGTTAATGGAGTTAACCAATTAATGCCCTAGTAACGGGAATGGTCGAACATCGATAGTTATAAAACATTTGTAAAACAGTATATTTTATAAGACATCCAAAAACAAATAGAAACCCCCATTGCTGACAGTGATAATGACAGGGATATCCCGCATATTTATAGTGTCATCACTTCGTTCATCTCCGGGCAGACGACATCTTATTCAATTTCCTAGATTTCTAGAATTAAGAAAAGACCGTTTCAAATTCAAAGGAAGACTCCTCTTATAATGAACCTCTAGGGAGTGAAAGGTTTCCTAAGTATAACACCTTTAAATGGTCAACTGCTTTTTTCAAAAACAACAACAACAGGAACAAAAAACACACACATAAAACAAAACACATCTACCTAAACACACCGAGTGCACTTTTTGAGGACATCAAACGCAGTCGATAGAATGTCTGGGTCATTGTGTGCGACATTAAAGCGCAACGCAGAGGAAGGCACATTTCTAGAACATATAATGATTTTTGTAAATAAAGAAGAAGGAAACAGTAAATTAGTTCAGTGTCCATTAGAGCGCTCAGGGACGTGATTAGAAAGCACGTAGGTTGACAAAACAACCCGTTTCTGAAATGGAAATGCCTTGGTTCCCGGCTCCTTCTAATCTGTAATTGCTAGACCGTCTTTTGCGAACCAATTTAGATATTAGCACTTCTATGGGACAGCATGTTTTGATCTCATTCTTTTGCTGTTTTATAGAACTGAATAAGTAGCAGAGTGCCTCAGTGGCAAACGTTAATGATGGGCGATTGAACGAAAAAAAACGAATAATTGGTGATGTATTATATATACACTTTCATGATAAGAAAATGTCCCCATACACCATATACTTAAGGGAAACAAACTGATTTTAGGCTAAGATATGGAATCTTTTGTTGTTGTTGTTGTTGTTGTTTTGAAAGTTACTTTTCACTGAAAATCACACCGGATATTGGATATTTGTTTTTGTTTTCTTGCTTTATATTAACACCTTTTTATAGATTTGTCATCCTGTTAATGTTTGAGGATGTTATTGAATGTTGTGTGTGTGTGTGTACAGTCACTAATATAGATATATGAGCCGCGTCATGACAAAACCACCATAAAGGGTTTGCGGCATCCGCGCAGTCTGACCAGGATCCATGCTGTTCGCTATCAGTTTCTCTACTTGTTATAGAGTTGGTAAGCGAACAGCATGGATCCTGATCAGACTGCGCGTATGCGCTTGCTGGTCTAGATCCATGCTGGTCGCAAACCCACTATGTTGGTTTTGTCGTGACGCGGCTCATATGTGAAATTTTATATAAATATGAATCTTCTTCCCTATATACAGAATACATGCTCGGGTGTTACAAATTTGTTCTTTATTTATTCATTACCCGTTTTACCCGTTTAAAGTTGAACCCGACACTTTACGAACTTTCGAGTAGCGTCTTGAAAATTGTTAAGTACGTCGCTATTTTTTGCTATTACATACCGAATGACATGCATTTTAATCGATGTAAAATACTTTTCGCGTTTCATTTTGAAATCTGGGGTTACGATTTAGAGTGAAAGATAAAATGTAAGTTTTCAAGTTTTCATTCATCTGCCTCGTGTAGTCAGCGGAATGCAATATTTACATAAATTACTACAGCAAATGTAATAACGTGTATGTCTGGGTGGTGGTGGTGGGGGGATTACCGTGCTATTTAGGTATATCATATAATCATATATAATAATTTACGACCTTTAATGTAATTTGAATAGGTAAAGAGATACATAAAAGTATAACCATTGCTTGAGAAGTGTTATATTTATCTAAGTACAAATTAACTGATATTTGATTGAACCATGAATGTAGAGTCTGTGAGAAAGAATTTACGGAAGTCGCAAAAATGACATATAATTTTATGATGGCTATTTCCCACACCGCAAAGTGGTATGAAAGTGAGAGGAGTGGGCTTTGTTTGATAATAATCTTACTCATAGCTTATTTATAGTTAGTTTCACACTGGTCGAATATCATAAAATACCCGAAATAACCGTTCTTTTTAGCTCACCTGAGCTTGCTCAGGGTGAGCTTTTAGGATCGGTGAATGTCCGTCGTCCGTCGTCCGTCGTCCGTCGTCCGTCCGGCCGTCCACAATTACTTGTGAACACTCTAGCGGTCGCATTTTTGCCTCAATCATCATCAAACTTGGTCAGGATGCTTATCTAGTTGAAAGCTCGGATGAGTTCGAACATGGGTCATCTCGGATGAAAAACTAGGTCACAAGAGCTAAAAATAGAAAAACCTTGTGAACACTCTAGAGGTCACATTTTTGACCCAATCATCATCAAACTTGGTCAGGATGTTTGTCTAGGTGATAGCTTGGATGAGTTCGAACATGGGTCATCTCGGATGAAAAAGTAGGTCACAGGAGCTATAAATAGAAAAACCTTGTGAACACTCTAGTGGTCACATTTTTGAACCAATCATCATCAAACTTGGTCAGAATGCTTGTCTAGTCAATTGCTTGGATGAGTTCGAACATGGGTCATCTCTGATGAAAAACTAGGTCACAGGAGCTAAAAATAGAAAAACCTTGTGAACACTCTAGTGGTCACATTTTTGACCCAATCATCATCAAACTTTGTCAGGATGCTTGTTTAGATATTAGCTCGGATGAGTTCGAATATGGGTCATCTCGGATGAAAAACTAGGTCACCGGAGCTATAAATAGAAAAACCTTGTGAACACTCTAGTGGTCACATTTTTGCATCAATCATCATCAAACTTGGTCAGGATGCTTATCTAGTTGATAGCTTGGATGAGTTCGAACATGGGTCATCTCGGATGAAAAAGTAGGTCACCAGAGCTAAAAATAGAAAAACCTTGTTAACACTTTAGCGGTCACATTTTTGCATCAATCATCATCAAACTTGATCAAGATGCTTGTCTAGGTGATAGCTCGGATGAGTTCGAACATGGGTCATCTCGGATGAAAAACTAGGTCACAGGAGCTAAAAATAGAAAAACCTTGTTAACACTCTAGTGGTCACAATTTTGACTCAATTGTCATCAAACTTGGTCAGGAAACTTGTCTAGGTCATTGCTGGGAATAAATCGAACATGGGACATTTCGGATGAAAAACTAGGTCACAGGAGCTAAAAATAGAAAAAATCTTGTTAACACTCTAGTGGCTACTGTTGTGATCCAAATATTCTGTTAATTGGTCTGAAAGTTTGTTTTGATGATTTCTAAGTCAAGATCGAACATGGGTCATCTTGGATGAAAAACTAGGTCACACCGCCCAAATATGGAAAAACCTTGTTAACATTCTAGTGGTCACATTTTCGACTCAATTATCATCAAACTTGGTCAGGATGTTTGTCTAGGTAATTGCTTGGATGAGTTCGAAATCGCATGTGAAACTAGGTCACCGGAGCTAAAAATAGAAAAATCTTGTTAACACTCTAGTTGCTACTGTTTTGATCCAAGTATCCTGGAAATTGGTCTGAAAGTTTGTTTTGATGATTTCTAGGTCAAGTTTGAATATGTGTCACCTGGGTAAAAAACTAGGTCGCACTGCTCAAATATGGAAAATCCTTGTTAACACTGTAGTGGTCACATTTTTGACTCACCTGTCATGAGACTTGGTCAGAATGCTTGTCTAGGTAATTGTTTGGATGAGTTTGATAATTCAGGTGAGCGATCTAGGGCCATCATGGCCCTCTTGTTTATGATATATTTACCTTGTTTGTTTATGTTTTATTTCCTATTTATGTACAGTTATTTTTTTTACGAAAAATAAGGAACAACAAAAAATATTGAACATTTCTATAAAGACATGTGCATCAACAGAAAATTTTGTTTAAGAAACAGTAAAAATAATCATTTTAATTTTCAGATTTTTAAAAACGTTTTGGGTATTGTTTGTTTCTTTTCTTTTAGTGTTTTCTTTTCTTTTTTATATGTTTTTTTCTATGTTTTATTGTTTTTTGTACGTATAGAGAGATGAATTGTTGTTTAAGGTGAACAAATGTTATTTTCATTGTGGGATGGATGGGAAATGGAACTTTTTTTTCCTTTTTTTTTGGAACGTATAATTATGATTTTAGAAACGAGAAGTGTACAAAATTTATTGTATTGCTTAAAATTATGTACAATTCAGAAGTATTTCGAGTGAAACATTGTTTGTTTTGTTTGTTTATTCATTTGTCTAAGAGCACGTATTTTATACAACGCAATATCAAATAATATTGATTTGAATATGTACAGTATACAGGGACGATAATTGCCGCTAATGGCCAGCTTCCTTTTGCAAATACGAACCTTATTGTTGTTGGTAAACAAAACACAGTCATCCAATATTTACAAACATTTTGTATTTACATACACAATTGCTAATATCCGGGTTAGTAATATACCGAAACCAAAACATTTGTACAATAATTTACATACATGTATGGAAATTGTAACATATATTTGCGCCAATATTTCGGTGACCCAATCGTCAGTATTATGTAAATACAAATGTATATTACAAACATTGTTCCTGGCGACACGGAACAAGATTTTAACAAAAGAAGTTTAGAAAAGGCTTGTTTGTTTAAATGGTATTTAAAATATGTTAACTACTAAGATCAAATTTCCAAAATATTATGAAAAGGAAACATGGTTTTTATGCACCTAAACGTAGAATAACCTGACATAAAAGAATTTTAAAATTGCTCAAATTTTTGAAGGGGACATTGTTCAGAAATGTAAGGAATTCTCGAGTTATTGGTAAAAGAAAACAGGTGAATATAAAAAAAATGTCCGTAAATATTCTCATGTACATTCCTTTTAAGAAAATATACGAAAATAGTCGAATTTATACGAACTTTTGAACTAATCATTTGAATTCCAATGACTTTTCACTGAACCATTTTTGCGGTATAGTTGAACTACTGTTATTTCTGAAAACCAGGTTATGTCCGAATGTTGTGTACCAGTCAATATAACAACTAGCGGGAAATAGTAGGGACTAGCATGAAACCCCTGGTAACGGTCCTTCCGTGCGGGGACAGTCAGATAGGAAAATCTCGGCCAAATGTCCTCATCACTGCAAAGTTGAACATACACATTTTATTTTGGCACCAAAAGGAAAACCACCGCATCAATCCTGCAGTACAGGGACAGATGGCAGAGAAGGAATTTGACTTTTTTAAAATTTCCCCACTATCTCCCCGTCCTGCACCGGAAAAGGTTGGGACCGGAGTAATAACTGACTATTGCACAATAGTCCTTAATTCATCGCTTCTCATACATATAATGATCTACTATATACTAACGAAACATAAGGAATGAAGAGGGGAGGTTATTATGTAGTTCTATTCTCTCAGACTGCAAAATTGGCACTTTTTTTGTTCTTCTGGTACTTGAAATAGAGACAAATACCGACCTAGTTGTTAGACTATACCAATTATATGAAGGATTTCGAGATTTGAAGGTCGTTTGACATTTGGCGACCATAAATGAGATCAGTTCAAGTGAAGTTTATATGGCATATATTTTGTATAATAAGGTCATGTGCTATTAAAGAACACTTCTGAAATTGTCGGTTAAAGTATGTCAGATTTTCTTTTCCATTCTAAGGCATTGTAGACGTTTGACGGAAGATCTGATACCCCCCCCCCCCCCCCCCCCCCAACTGGTCCTATCATGTTCAGCACGGAAATACCTAACTTGAACCGCCAACATGTTTTGTAGTCTTGCTTCATCACATCAGATCAGTCTGTTCAGTAAAATAGACATACGTGAGGAGTATTTGTAAAGAAGATGCATTAATTTCAAAAAGAAAACGCGAAATTCGACCTTCAAACGTTCGAATTCGTATTTAGGCACATGACCCACCTAATGACAAGCAACAGTGGGTTACGAATCAGTTTTATATGACCGAATTCAAATTTTAATTGACTCAGAATAATCTTATATAAGAGGAATAAAGTTTAATGGTCTCACATGAGTACAACTAAATCATAAAATTTGACCATAAAATTAGGTATCATATGCAAGATTGTCACATTTCTAAACGGATGACTAATTTTATTATAATATGAATAAAATTTATATAAGTTTGTCTTCGTGGCGTTTGTAATGTTGTAACGTTGTACAGTAATATTTCAGCGTGTTCATTCTATTTCCATAAAATATAGATTTATAATACAGTTTTGTCTCAAGTGACTTGCTGTTTAAGTCAAGTGTGGCAGGCATGATTTCCTCATGTGAGAATCACACATCATGAAAATGAAATTGAATTATTCATGGATAAATTATAATTAAACTTCCTTACTTTCATTTAAGCAAGTTTATAATTTGTAACAGGGGAATTTGTGTGTGAATATTTTGAATAGTTTCAGTTGCTTCCTTGAACTCTTTTAAACGCTTAACCGGCTATAACATGAACTAAGTGGCAATTGCCAACAGAACAGAACCAGGTGAGCCCGCACATCCTTGAAGTCAGACCAAGCTCTATTCTGTTAGTTAGTCTATTAGTAGCCACATTTGTGAATGATATTGAAATAATTTAAGCTTTGATTGCACTGTACCAAATTCAAATCGGGTCATCTTCATGATAAGAAAAAAAATTGCCACATTAAGTGTTAAACCATACCGGGGATATATGTTCCTTTATTACCAGTTTATTTCCAGGTCGACCTGCACATATTGAACGCTGACTGGCTTGATTGCAACATTTTCATATTAAAATCCTTAAATTAAAATCACGAAATTAACAATGGATAGTCCAAATTCCAAATCAAGGGCAAGGTAGTCCATTACATGTGTATGTGGTGGGGGTGGGGGTCGCATATTACATAGATATACTCTGTGAAGACTGAGAATTACTGCTTTCATCTTTCGTTTGCGTATATTACTTATTTATAAAAAATGCTTTAAAATTGATTAAGTACCATATTTTTTATCGAAACTCTTTAAGTAGCCAGGTCTCGTTATCTTTGAGTGTTATTATATCGACGGGCACATCCGCTTACGTGTTCAGTTCCGTGAATAACTGCGGTTTCCTATACTCAGATTTCTAAGAAAAGTTTATTGCTCGGAATTATTTTATCTCTTATACCAGCACCTGTGATGATTTCATTCCATCACACCGACATAATACACCTTTAAAATGTACTTACATCGGCACCGTATGATTCATGCATTCCTGAAAGTTTTAGAAATCGCTGCTGTTGTTTTTTTTTGTAACATGTAAACATTGCTTAAGTGTCAGAGAGATTCATGTTGTGAGTGTAGAGAAGGTGAAGGGGGTTGATGAGTTGATTGTAATGATATCATACCCAAACATTTATGTGCCAAGAATGTCTGAAGATCTTTGTTTCAGTATGTCTGATGTGTAGCAGGTATATACTATTGTAGAGATTGGGGGAGGGGGATTCATGTTGTCGGTATTGTTGTTTTGTAGAACTACAATTGAAGTTGTAGATCTATACATGTACATGTATAGTATACGATGGATATGGTCAAGCAAAAAAGAATGTGCCTTATTCAGCTTATAAAAAAATTAGTTAAATTGTATGTTATGGTTTTAGAAAGGACCTATTATCACGTCTGTGCTTTACCATGCCATTCAATAGTTTGACTTCGGAATATTCAATATTTTACGCCATCCTCATGCTCAAGTCGTCAAGACAACACATCAGGTCCGACCGTGTAAGTTTGATATTTTCATTGTTCAATCATACCACCTTGCAATGTGTTAGGAAGTTTTGCACAGCTTTCTTTACCGTGATAAATGGAGAAACCGTTGAACATATTCCAAATGTTGATCTTGAATGACGTTTTGGCATGACTTTGGTGTATGTATACATATAAAGAAACGGATGAAATATTTTAAATTCTTCATTTCTCATTTTTTTATGAATTTTGTATATCTTGACATCTGCACTGCATCTGGTTGCCTTTCAAGACGCACAAAAATGCGGTTATACTTAGAACAAGAAATTGAGTCATTTTAATCTCATTTTATTCGTGAAATTTGCTAACGTTGCTGTTTTAGAATGTTTATAAATGTTTACATAAAATCTGGGTACTCCATATCGAATGTAAATAACATTCAAATAAAAAAAATTAAAAAATACATACATGTTGCATACCATATTTTATGTTCTTAAACTATAATATAATATATTGTCTGGTTGTTTTTGTTATGATCTCTCTTTCTTTTGTTGATTCTTATACTCTTTGATGGACTCGTGCATTGATTCGTGCACTTATCTGTCTTGTTCCCTAGTTTAAAACTTCAATTGCCAGCCACATTAAACTTTTGTGGTAATATCAGAATTAATAAAGCAATGATGGATCATTCACTTACAAAAATCTAACTTGCACATTTTTCAAAATATGAGTGTAACTGACGAACGGATAAACGGACAAAGTGGTATCTGTATGCTCTCACTTCGAAGAGTATGATGATAAATTGAAAAAAGTAGAACAATACTTGTATTAGCCTGTCTATATAGTTGTGATTGGAAGATTTATATAACAGACTGTTACTATTAGTATGTCATTACTGCCAATGATTACCTACTAATCTATTGCCCTTCTTAACTACCGATAGCACGGAAATTTCGAGCTTGTTTAGTTTGTTTTTTAGTATGCACAAAACATTTTCGTCTGGCAGAGTAATAACTTTCTGCTGCACAACTGATATGTATTTTGTACGCATGAATTTACATTAATTACATATTTCGGAATACATGCACTCGTCTCGAGGGCGCGATGCCAAGTTTCCGTAGAGCACGCTGCCAAAACGTCATCGATTGTACGGTTTTCTTCCAGACAATAAGTAAAGTGAACAATTCATCAGTACCACTCAAGAGTGACTGCTCTGTTTAAGGGCAATAAGTTTAAATTGCCTATCTCCAGTACAGAAACCTTCTCTCCTAGTCCTCCAGTAATTATGTTATTGCAATATTGCGTTGATGTTGCCCGTTTAATGACGATGAACGCTGCACGGTGCATCGCGTAACGAGGCAATTGTGGATTTATGCGCTAATTAAAATGAATGCATTGCATTGTAACAAATAACGACTGTAGTGAAATAAAGTTAATTACTATTATGAAAGAACTCAGTTAACTTTATTTGTTACTTTACAAGCAAATAAACATGAAAACCGATATTGAGATGGGATGGTCCGACTGTAAATATGTCGAACTGCACAACGACGGGTGAACCTTAGAATGTATGTATTTATAAGCAGATTTGAGCCGCGCCATGACAAAACCAACATAATGGGTTTGCGACCAGCATGGATCAAGACCAGCAGTCTGATCAGGACCCATGCTGTCCGCTATCAGTTTCTCTACATGTTATAGAGTTTGTAAGCGGACATTATGGATCCTGATCAGACTGCGCGGATGCGCAGGCTGGTCTGGATCCATGTTGGTCGCAAACCCATTATGTTGGTTTTGTCTTGAAGCGGCTCATTTAGTATTATTTAATTAAACATAATCATATGACGTGATTTTAAGCGTATTAAGAAATTAAACAAGACAAGAACTTACGTTTAGTCTGTTTGTGACCAGGGCCACGAATAGTGGCCTGAAGTTCAGATTTCTGACTTTTGAATCACTTTATTTCGCAAACTTCATCTAAATTATGAAGACCGGTTTTCCGGCATGTGTCTGATTAAACGCCCGGATGAGCAATTGAGACATTCATCAGTAAAACTGGATCATTCTTTAGGCTGACTCAATCCTCCACTATAAAGAAAATTTCAAACCGTTGGGTTTTTCACTCGATCAAATTAAGGATTCTGCCATGAATTCTAAGTTGAGTATCATACGCATGGTAATGAAGATTTAGGAAAGACATGGTACTAGCGACTGGCTGAGGAGTCATAAAAACGTCTTGTTATTGCTGGCAAAATATCTTAGGTCTCTTTTATTCTTATAGAACATCTAAAAAGAGAAAGGAAAGTGTTTTATTAAGCCATGCTATTAAATTGCTAGCATTATACAGTTGTTAATTGTATAATAGTATATAATATATTCGTGCTTCGCATAAAATACACATAATGTGGGCAATATTTTGTTCATTAGGTGGCGGCGGCGGGGGGGGGGGTATATATTAGTTATTTCATGATATTTGATTACCAGACACATGCTTTCAATATGAAACATACTTTACAATGTATATACCGTCTGAAACATCATGCACAAAGGGAGATCTTACATAAGAACACGAAGTGGTTCTTCGTAGTCGTTTTTTGTTTTCCTTTGCCAGAATTCGGTTAACTGTTTTATACCGCATGATATGGGTATTAAGTGTAAATTAACTGTAGACGAATTAATTGCTCGTAGCAATGTTACGTCGTGCTGATTTTTTTGATGTTGAAATAACCACGTGCTCTGTACAAAAGAACATATTTATTTACCATTATTCGCATTTTTTAGCTGACTTGAAAGACATTTTGAACCATGTCTTGAATACTGAATCACAGGGTCGAATATACAGTTAGCATGTTCCTTTCTTTGGCTGATTTTTTCTTTTACGGTTTGCCCATTCGGTGTTATACTAGTATATCGAAGCATAGAAAAGAAATTCAAAGATATTTTTTTCTTTTCGCTGCATTGTAAGGAACTGAATCGCCAAACTTACCGAATATTACAGTGGATTGGTATTTCATTGGTACATTTTCAATAAGTATTTCAGAAATTGAATAAAACAATAGAAATTTATCATATGGCTATGCTCATAAAATATTGTTTGGAAAAAAGAGAAATTTTCCAAGTGATAAAGTATGAACATTTATATGAATAATAATAATATTTTGTTCTAGAACATTAATACTCTGCTATATAAATATTTGTAATATCAGATCATCGGTATATCCATAGATAATTCTTAAGTGGTTTGTTGTTATATCCAGGGTCTTTTAAAAAGAAGAACATGTTATCTCTAAAACTAAATACAATCAGCATAATTAAGTATTGTATTACAAACATTCCATTATAGACCAATACACTTTAAAACACGCAAAATTATGAGTAAAAAATACATTATATCACTCCGGAAAAACTATCTATTTCGAGACGTTGGAGGTTGATAAAATTTGCGAAATATAACGTTTAAATATACTCTAATTTCAAAAGAACCTTAAACTACTGTACTATGAACAACATGGAAAAAACATAACAATAAAAGGCAGATTTTTCTCCCGCTGAGGTGGCCACCCAGGCACAAGTACGGAATGTCGCAAATTCACTCCTTCTGTCGCGTTGTTGAAAACTTTTTTTTGTATATATCTTGTTATGATTCTCTAGCAAAGTTCTAGAAACTTTAATATTTTGAGCCCGGACTGTGGTTCTTGTTACCATTTTGAAAGCTATGTTCTAAGTGTAATAATAATACGATCTACATACCGCGCATTTTTATCTGATCGGAATTAAGGTGAAAAGGTCATGCGAGGACTATTTTTGCAGAGCATGTTTAGTTAAATGTTAATTCATATATGCGTCAAGTTATAGATCTATAGCACTTATATACTTATGTGTTTTTCTTTAATGATTAAACTAAATGTATGCTTAGATAGGGACTAGTAAATAATCGATGATTTTCATTCCAACAGCTCAACAATTGTTAAATTCAATTTTACCCATGAGGACAGAAGCGATCGAAAATCCGATATGTATACACGCATTTTCTACTACTGATCCAAAAATAGTAACAACTGCATTCCTACAGACGGCGCGCGCAATGGAAAATTACCCGCGCGCGGTAACTGCTATGGTTACCAATATTATGATCATGCGCAAGAGGCGACCTTAAACTAGGGCACGAGGTCAGTATTGCTTTTCTGATTGGCTGTGCTTGAAAATCATTGATGATGACGAAACAGGTAATTAAAATGTGTGAAAATTAGTCAATCGATCAGCTAATTACTGAATCATTCGCAATTCATCTCGTTGAATTAGTACTAACGGAGACTGATTGTTACAGCTAGTTTACTGATATGAAACATTTAATGATCTCGCACTTGGATGCCATTTATATATCGATGTTTTTTCAAAGAATATTGAAATGTGCGTAGTAGTGCCACACCCTCGAAGCGGTTTATTGCTTTGATCTGGTGTCACGTTAGTAAAAGACATGAAACAATGGCTGATGAATTATTTAGACTTATCTAGCTCAAGTTTCATTTTAAATTTCGTTTTTTGCTTCTTAGATTTCTAATAACACACTGAGCTCAATGAATTCAGAACACGTGGCATACGAGAAATATCATTAAGCTTGTTCATTTATTATTTACTATAAGTTCAAACTGCACCCATACAAAAACACATACAGTTCTGTTCATACGTCAGTATTTACAGTTCTGTAATTTTTTTAATTTTCTTATCAACTGCGACAAAATTGTAATTATTATTATAAGGATTCATTTATGATAATAATAATAATAATAATAATAATATCTTTATTTAAAGAAGGTTACACATTAAGAACATACAATAACAATCATATATATCTTATTTCCAATGTGGCCTTCTGAAATAGAAAACAACAACAACAACAACAGGACATGCATAGGTAGAAAATTGAATGTATAATATGTAATATTTAGAATATTACAACTCATTACGATGATAAAAAGGTTAAGGTAATTAAGGCGAAAAATATTATATTTATGAACCATTTATGATTGTAATGATAAAACAAAATGTTAAGGTATTAAGACATCAAAACTGAAGATAACATGTGATTTTAGTTTCTGTTCATTTGGTAGTCAAAGAACGTTTTGTTCCAAATTATCATAAACTACATAAAACAGTACATATTTCGTGACTTTGATACACATTATGGACAGAAATATTGAAATTATATTCCATTAACTCCAAAAGAATGTTACTTTGTATACGATTAACATAAATCGTAAGCGGTGCATGCTTCCTACATCCTCTGGGCGGGTTGAAACGGTGCGCGAAAAACAGAATATTTTGAAATCCGACACTCCCCTTTAAGTTAACTGCTCGTCTTTGCATGAATTTCTACTGACCCAGTGCCCCAGATAATGATAAAAGCAGTCTCGGTTTAAACCGAAGTCCATTCATCAGAAATTTGTCATTTTCATGACCCACGTGACTTTATTTAAACATTCATCTTCGGTTAATGAGATAATAATGAGTTTATAAACATAAGGAAACGAAAATTAAATTTACGTTATATTCCGTTTGTTTAAACCACCGTTTATAAAATGTAGGCCGCTTTTTTCACCTTAATATTTATCTAACAAAATAGAAACCGATAATCATCATGAATTCGTACATTCTGTTTAAAATTATAAACGGAAAGTTAATACAAACGTTGAAAAATTGTACAAAAGCGTACGGCGTCTTAAAGTTTGAAAATTGGCAATTGGCCAATTTTCAGGATTTGGTCTTCGATCAACTAAATAATAGTATTAATACTTTGATCTTATGCCTTTATTAAATAATGTTGATCATTAGATTGAAAGTTTTTATTTAATCTATTCATAAGTTAATATAGAAATCTGCCATGTTTTTTCTAAAAGACTTCATCGCCATACATTTGTCGCATCTTCTTTTTTACATTGTCGCATGGTTCTTTAAATAAGTCAATTTTTTGCTACCATTTACATGCCTGTGGCTTGAATGTCCGATACCAGCAACTTGCTTTTAACTTTGAGAAAAGGTTTAAGGGAGTGGGGTGCAAGTTTGTATTCCAATTTTCTTCTTTTTCTACAGACAAAAAATTTGTATTCCAATTTTCTTCTTTTTCTCCATGTCTCCTGTATTACTTTAAAAGGAACGCTAGGGAGATGAACGGAAGCATTAAACAACCGTATAAACTCAGTATAAACTATACTATAAACAATCAACTCGTGAATTTATTTTCATAATTTTATTCATGGTCACTTCTTTATCTGACATTTTTTTCAAGTATTTTGTTCATAATTTAAGGTATTATAACAATATTTGAAACATGTTAGATGATGTCAATATATTGCACTCTCATATAATATGTATAAATAGCCCATCAACATATCAACAATGCAACAAAAGCTTTTTAACAGGCAAAAACAATATTTTCACAATATGTTTATTTTACAAATAAACAAGTTCAGTTGATGTCTATAATTCTGATTTCAAATTTTGATGTCCCTTTTAGAAAATAATTTAGTCCTAAAGCTCATGAAATAAAAATTTGAAATATCAAGATGAATGTTTTTAAAATTAAAAATTACAATTTTGAAAGATGTTTTTTAAAAATGTCCATGTTAATGTTGTTGTTTTTTTAAATATTTTTTTACTTTCAATTTTTTATCAGAATGCGACCCGAATTTTGTTCTTAGATGGTAGACTGTCTCGTTCTAAACAAAACATCAGTTTAATAATAGTAATAACACACAGTTTACATAAATTATAGTTGCATTGAAATGGCAAATTCAATAATAATGTTATAACATTAACACATAAAACAAGAGGCTAAAACAAGTGTTACTATAGTTTGAACGAAAGAAGACATGTATTTCAGATACAGAAAGAGAAAAGAAACACTTAAAAATCGACAGTCTAAAGTTCTAAGTTCAAATATTACTATTTCACGACAAGACATAAATTTTATAAGAGACTTTGGAATGATAATAAATAGATTTCGGAATAAATTGGCTAACAAATGATGAAGTTGTTTTTTCTGATGAAAGATTTTTTTTCAAAAAATCAGGAGAAAAAATACAATAGGCAGACATATTAAAAATCAGGCGACAATATTATAATATTATGAAAGACACGTAGCAAAAATAATGATACAATTAACTGTGTTCAAAGCTTTTTAAACGTTAAAATTCATGTTTCTGTAAAATAATGCTCGATTTCGAGACCAAATGGCATTTCTGGTGTTTATATGTCATTTCCCGCCGAATTTTGCATGATATATCGATTTTTGCGCGAGAAGCAGACGACTGGTATCCCAATATGCTCTAGTGACCTCGCGGAACATTCCAGAAACTTGTCTGATAACGTAAATATTGTGCTTGAATAGAAAAGTTATTTTATCTTAACAAATATTTCAAGTATTACAATTCCCGTTTTGAAGCTTGTTCAATAGATCTTTGAAAAAACAAATGTGGAAATTTTATTTGTCTGAACAGAGGGAAAATTGATCCAATGAATTTGCGTTTATACAGATGTTGTCAAATGCCCACGCGAATCGATATATTATTGCGTCTTCGTTTTCTACCCATGTTAATGAATTACTACATTTTTAGTTTTGTAGATTTATAAACAATGTTTGAAACAAAGTTAAGCATGTTAAATGATATCGATATTTTTTTCAACATTTTATTTGTTGCAAATTTTTGAACAGATGTTTGAACACAAATTGAAATTCTGTGCTGCGCATTGAAGGCTTCATACAATACATTGATAAAATAATCACTTACACAAAACAGTTCAAATATTTAAGCAATTAAGAATATTTGGTAACAAAATAAAACTTAACCGAATAAATAAGTTTACATGTATCAATCATTCAATCAAGTAATATGAGGTGAATTTTAATGAAATAAATAATCATGATATTTAATGAAACATGTGTAGATGAAATGTAACATTTTCTCAGCATGTACACAAATAAATAGTTCGTCAACTTTTATAGCACCTGAAAGCGTACGATGTTAAAAATAGCACATTTTTGAAAAGTTATCCACCTTGCAGAATTTGCTTTTCGAGAAAACAGTTTTTTTTTAATTTGTTTTTTTTTTCTGACACGATGTCACAATACAAATAGCTTTTAGCTGCCTTTGCATAGCACAAGACTGGAAGCGTGGAAATGTCTTAAATTGGTCCGCAATTCGTCGGTTTGCGCCACTATGAGCCAACTGTGTTTTTCCATGGAAATGTTCAAACTACCCGAATAAGTCTCGAGTAAGAGGAAGCAAAATGCACGGTCAGTTGATGACAACCGAATGAAGTTTGTTTGTATGGCAAATGTTTTTGAACACGCTTAGAAACGGCTGACATGCCATTTCTTACTGAACATTATTCCAGTTGATATGTTCACTTTGGGAAACTTAACTCGACCATCTTGGATGGAATGTCTCTCCCGACACGCCCTCTTATCTCTCTGCTCAACTACGTTGGCGCAGCACAGGCTTATAGCAATAACTTAAAGATTTGAGCAACTCAAATAAGTTGAAACTGAATTTGAAACAGGTAACTCCTACGTTGAAAGTTATCATCAAGACTTTGCTGAAGCAATGACTGGTTCAATGCTGCAAGACATTTGAGATGACACCGATTCACAGTCCGAGGAAAAACTACTGCTATAATGTGTGTACGAATCGTTATCGTCACTGTAGTCTTCGTACTCGTGCTCATTTGGGGACTCCTCGATTGGGTCCAAATTTGACATCGCGGAAACAGTTCTCTGTCGTTTTCTTTGAGACAAATCACGTGGTTTACGTTTAGATTTTCCATTTGATTTGCCTTTGGAATCTTTCTGACCGTTTTTGTCGTTTTTACTCGTTTTCTCTTTAATAAATCGTATAAAGGCACTCAAAAGTCCTTCTTTTTTGCCACAGTTTCGTAGGTCCAAAGATGTGGAAAAATTTTCACCACTTTCAGTAATGCTGTTTAAAGCGTCAAGTTTTTCAGATAATACTTGTCTCTGTTTTGACGGACTGTTGACTGTAATGTCCGGCATAGATTTGTGAGCGGTTGCTGCACGAAGATTTGACTGACAAAGCTCTGGTAAAGATTTAGTTCCGTCGGCTTTCACAATACACTTATACGTGTTGCCTTTCTTGTCTTTTAATGTAATCTGATACATTTTCTGAGTAGCAGATAAAGTGGCATGTTTTCGGCCGGTCGCTTTATGCAGTTTGTCACCGTTCACATGAAGTTTAGATCGTTTATTTTTTCCATTCACAAAAGGCATGTAGCCATGTGTCGCATTAGGAAACATTGCCATTTTCTCTATCCGATGATGAAAAATCCACGTGGTAAAAATTTGTTACAATATGTTTGACTAAAAAGTCCACACAAATGACACAGAGTTTGTTTTAATTATGATGATATGTTATTTAATACTGTGAAGTAATAATGTCCTCGAGTTAAACGATTAATCCGAGAGGTTTATATATTTCGGAATTACGTCTATACTGTGTCGTAGCTACAGATAATCTGAATGTTAGTTGGTAGCGTGGAGCGTTTTACAATAGGTTGTACAAATGGTCCAATAAGAAAACTTGGCAAACGTTCAAGTATTGATATCGTCTGGGTCAGATGTCGAGTCTACCTGAAACGAAGGGCTGTCAGGATACATCGTTTAAAATAATCCTCTCTAACTCGCGTAAATTAAGATCAAAATGAAATTTCCGAATAGAATTGTCTTTATAAACACTGTAGCTAATGTTTCGCTAGAAAAAAAGAAATGTAACTGTCGTATTTTCTAAATCTCTATAAATAGGTTTAACGTATTTGGTAATTTTCCAATGAAAACAATTTCGACTCGCCCATGTATACAACATAATGAGCTGGCATACGTCCAACTATCTTCGCGCCAAGTGCGTTTCTCCATTGACTATCACATGACTATGTTAAATCGAGGCTACTGAAGGGCATGTTGATATAGTAATATTATGATAAAACTCTCAAATTTATCGGAAACGCATTTTTAAAAGCATTTTCTTCGCGGAAAGTCATTGTATATTGGTTTTCAACGCGTTCTTGTGTGAGTATATTTAAAACACAGACCACTGTATGTTGAAAATGTTGACATTGAAAAAATATTCTTCGATGATGCAATGTTTGGTTTCTTGTGAATCCCGTTTTACGCCTCTATGATTATGAGATGAATGGAATGCCAACACGAAGTGAGCGGGAATATCAACCAATCAGATTCATTCTTTCACGTGATAACCATGGTGATGTCCCCACGTGGTATGTAACCGTTAAACATGGCGGAAAATGTCAACAAATCGATTTGAAAACATACAAACCATAATACTGAGTAACTAAATGAAAATCGACCGCGTTACGTTTAAACTTGTTGAAATTGTTGAAATTCGTTGCATTTAAACGGCAAAGTAGTATTCGAACCACTCCTGTATATAGGAAATTTCCATTAAACCATTTTGATTAAGGTGATATTAACCTGCGTGTTTGATCATAACGATAAAATCGCCAATATTTACATATTTTATATACAGTCATTTGACGTTGATATTTAATTTGAATGCAGCGTGTCAACTTTTATTAATGACATTTTGATAAGAGATACATGTAGAATAAGCAAAGTTGATATTTTTAATGATTACTTTGCGTGTTTTACACAAATAAGAAAAAAAACAGTGAGGGTGTTATCTTTGCCAATTTATTCCTTTAATATATTTTTTAAATTGTTGTTTATTATTTATTTCATTTTTTGTATAAACACTTTGTGAAATGACATTTTCCTAATTATTGAATTGTTTTACCATATAATACTATTTTACAAGAATCATTTTATCAAATTAAAAGTACATTTAAACTTATATACCCAAGGTACTAATTATTGCTTTTGGTTTATTTTAATTGTTTTATAAAGTAGTCATACATGTAACATCTTATGCCCTGGATTTTAACCAGTTCTCAATTTCTCACGATGTTGTTACTCAACAGATTTATGACTATGAATTATCACGACTATATCTTTATATAGAACGGATATAAATAAAACATTTTGTCATGGTCACACTTGGACATTTCATCATTAAAAGATTCTTAAGGTCTTGATAAAGTGTTCTAAATTTAAACATAAGTTTAAATTACCTATCCTCAAGATAGTCTCAAGATCGTCTGATCCCTCCTTGGGGCAACTAGACCACTACGGACCACGAACACATTTTATCTGTTGATGATTGACTGTTACTGTTCGTAACCTATTTTGACCCCCCCCCCCCTTCCCTCCCGCAAAAAGGAAGAAGAAGAAAAAAAAGCGTGTATGGGTTTATTATAATTTATAAACACCACACAAACCCTTATTTTCGACGATTGTTTCGAAGTGTCATGACATAACGCTGTTTTAAAAATTCAACTTTCTCATCTTTTCAACAATTAAGTAAACTTCAACTTTTTGTCCTTAATTTTAAACTTTATAGACTGTTGAATTAAAAATTCCGACTTGATATTCGACCCGGACATCAACTGTTATACCCAAATTTCGTTTAATTTTCTACCGTGTCAAAAAAAAAAATTAAAAAATTTTTTTTTTAAAAATGCACTCTTTATATTATACTGTTAAAGCAATCTTATTTTTTTGTTTATATTTTAAAATCTTAGTAATGAAACACTTGTAATAATGTTTAAAACCAGGTTTGTCAAATTGATATTATCTAAAATAAAATTGGATTTACAAAATCGGTTTCAGGAAAAAAATCAAAATCTTAAAGAAATTGGATAGTCAGAGTACTGATAATAAAACCAATATCGTTCATGTGTATACATGCGAGCGGGAATTTTCCCATTATCTCGCCCGTTTTGATTGGCTAGTTTCATATCAATAAATTTTTGAAATATTTTCTCACAGTTTGAATAGTATCAAAAACTAGAAGTTTCGGTAGTACTTTCCGCGTTTTACACACATTTCCGTAAATAATGACTGAGCTGATACGGATATTTTTGGTCGTTTTCGTAAATGGCCGTCTAAACAAAATATAGTCCGCTAGTTAGTTAAGAAAAACATTTGTAACAGCCCAAGGTTGGATTCGAACATATGACCACCATCTACCATAAAGCTCTAACATACACGGTGCATATCCATATCGGTACCCTCTTTGCGAAATCTGCTGAAAAGGTACCCTCTCTGCACATGCACAGGCCACTCTCTGCTAAAAACAAACCTGCGATGGATAACCATACGGTAAAATTTCAATATAATAAGGAAAGAAGGTTCGACACGTAGAAAAGATGTATACCACGGAACACTAGAATGTTTTATCTATGTGCTAATTTGTCATGTGCCCGTTTTTCATGTACTACAAATTCACAATAAGCTACAAAAATCGACATGTCTTGCTTCGCCCATCACCTCGACATATTTTTTGGACTGAACTGAACCTGTGGCTTGATTATATATGCATCATACATATACAATATGTTCATTTACATATCATCTTCGGACAAATCGCAGTACATTGTCAAAAATAAATGTATATAAAATTCATAAAAAAACCCTACTTTCGGTTTTGCAGCGGCACGGGTTACCTCTCTTCATTTGAATTTTATTATCACAGGTACCCTCTCATTTGTAAACACACATAGGTACCCTCAAGGCAAGACATAAGCTTTCATTTGCGTTAATCGTTAGGTATGTAATATTTCTTTCTTTTATGTAAATATTTCATACTTAACGATTAACGCTAATAAAAGCATATGTCGTGCATTGAGTGTATCTATGTGTGTTTAGAAATGAGAGGGTACCTGTGATATAAAAATTCAAATGAAGAGAGGTAGCCCGTGCCGCTGCAAAACCGAAAGTAGGGTGTTTTTATGAACTTTACATTTATTTTTTGACAATGTACTGCCATTTGTCCGAAGATGATATGTAAATGAACATATTGTATATGTATGATGCATATATAATCAAGCCACAGGTTCAGTTCAGCCCGAAAAGTATGTCGAGGTGATGGGCGAAGCAAGACATGTCGATTTTTTGTAGCTTATTGTGAAGTTGCAGTACATGGAAAACGGGCACATGACAAATCAGCACATAGATAAAACATTCTAGTGTTCCGTGGTATACATTTTTTCCACGTGTCATACCTCCTTTCCATATTACAATGAATTTTTACTGGCTTGTTATCCATCGCTGGTTTGTTTTGAGCAGAGAGTGGCCTGTGCATGTACAAAGAGGGTACCGTTTCTGCAGATTTCGCAAAGAGGGTACCGATATGGATATGCACCGTGATATAGACGACTTAAGTGTCATGGTCGAGGTGGTAGGGTGGTTGGGGATGTGGGATTACTTCTGTATATATTGAGGGAAGAAAAGGGATGGGTGAAGGAGAAATTGTTACTATTTAAATTGCACGTGGTTTAATTTGTTACAGTATTTATTAAACAAGCATACCCCTTTACCATGATGACTAGGTGTCGACTAGGTGTTGCTGTATACGTGGCATCGTTATATTTGTCGCAAAGCCGCTAAATGCCGCACTTTCAACATTAAATGTCGCAACTGCCGCTCATTGTCGCAGAATGTTTTACGTTGATAAATGACTAAATGTAGTAAAATCTAACTTCATTCATTTTGAAATACATGTATGTTTTCAAAAATTTAATTGTAATATAAAAACAACAACACGAAACCTCTGTGCGGTTGATAATGGTGTTTACTGCTATTAACTGCTTTAGTAAGAAATGTACTTTAGTTTCGTGGAAAACTCGAAATTACCGGAAGATTTAAATTGCGGTTAGGTATTTTTTTGCATGCACATGTATGCAATTTGTCAAAATACTGCTTTAATAGTGTTTATCAATATTTTTTTTTAAATTACGTTTTGGCAGTCATTCTAAAATTAATTATACGACTTTGCATATTTGGCGAACATTTGTTTTGGAAAAAAAGTTTGTTTATTTCTTATTCGACTAGTATTCATCATTAAAAGCATGTACCAAGGTGTTTATTTTATCTTTGTTAATTCCGTTCCATGTACAAACATTTATTTACAATCACCTATAGATGTTTATCTTTATTGAATAAAGATTATTGTTTAAATGTTAATTGTTTATTTACATAAAAATTATTTAAAGAGCCAAAATACATCGCAGAGATAACAGACAAACAATATACATACAATGTATACAGCATAAGTTCAATTAAAGTGTGTTGCAAAAATAAGGTTGACGAAAATATTATGAACACTGTTTATTTGTTTCATTATTCTTCAAGGCTATGTAAACTGTGCCTTTTTATTTGCGATGTTCCAGTACGAAAGGAACATATTTTCGGTGCCTGTAAAATGTCAAGTTTCATTTAGTGCAAAAAGTGGAAACCATGTGATATATCGGGTTACAGGTATTAACCGAAAACCGGAAATAATGTTAAAGGCTCATATACATAGTTTTCAAAAGCTTTTAAGCCGTGGTGTCCTGTTTTGAAAAACTATCTTATTGGTTATATACGGAGTCATTTTTTGCTTCTTTTAAATTTTGGCAATAAGTATATAAATGTAAATATTTTGTATGGAAGAATTATACTTCAAGGATATGAAGTATACTAAATGACTTTAAAATTACAAAGATTACGTTTAAGTTTTCACCTTTTTACCGTCATTTAGACAGCATCGCATGTTAAATTAATTTAGTAAAAATGAGGATATATCTTGATAGAAACCGTGGTCCAAAAAACTGGAAAATAAAACCTTTGACTTGGTTTACTTGTGAATAGATTATGAAAAAAAAGTCATGGGTACCTTTAAGATGTGTTTTTTTTCATTCCTTTTTCAACTGTCCCATTGTTTTCTTAGCACTACTTTTGTCTTATTTTTCAAATTTCACAATCATGTTAGTCCGACCATTGAGTAATTTCCGTCAACTATGACTTACAATGTAATGTTATAGTAATAGGGACACCCACTGGGAATTTATGCAAATCATATTTTAATAAATCATCACAAGAATTTTCTATATAACATATTACAAAGTTTTGATTTTCATTTCTGCTAAGAATACATGTTTCATATATAAAGGATTCCGGAATTCAGAGCTTCCGGTTGGGGTGCTTCCAAGAAGTTGAAACTGGATAGCTTTAGGATTGATTGATACAGGCAGGTAAATCAACTTGACGCCATCCAAATTGAAGTTTACGGCTTCATCAGAGCTGTTACTGACTATTTTCACCCTTAAAAACCAACCGAGCGACCGAGCCAGGTCAGCAGAGTTACGTCAGCTTTTCAAAAGGTCGTCATCCGTCTACAACACATTGTCGACACATTTCGGATCAATCGGAACATATCGGCTATTATCAAAGTTTATCTTAAGTTTGACGAAAAGGACCGAGATGAAGTGATTGGTTTCGGATACCAGCAGATGCGGCAAGAACCATTCTAGGACACATGATAAAGTTGCGCCGGTCGATGACGATTTAGTACTACACATTTTAAATGCACTGTTCTTGGATTTGCACCTGATGTTCTTTGATTAAAGGACGTGTGCATGTATACTTTTAAATATTTTTTGAACATTAAGAATTGTTTATAGATATAGTATACTTGATATTTGATATAATTCGATGGAATTCTCCGTATCTCAGTTTTCTTGTAAAAACATACCAAATAAAGGCGGACACTTTCAAAGCAATTTTGTGAATAAAAAAAAACAAAATGTAAATAAAACAAATAAATGATCATAATGACGGCATATAAAAGTCAGATAAATAAATTCTGTCTGTTTCGCATTGAATTTAGTTATTTGTTCATGCCCATTAAAGTTAATGTTTTACGTTGCTATCCGACAACCGTCGCAACAAGCCTTCTACCGCCGCAATCTGCTCTTTTTTCCTAAGTGCCAATTCATTCTCAAAGGGAATAATGACGTCAATTGTCATTTCACCGACTTTTAGATGAATAAAACATTTTATGGCGGGACAATAGAAACTACGCCGTAGAATGCAATAAATTCATGAACTATGGCAATTATAATTTATAATTTACCAATAATGTATTGTGGAACAGTCAGTAAAAATGTCAATATTGAATTTTCTATTGATGTTAAGAAAATGGGGTAGAAATATTTATGAAAAGTGTAATTCTCATAACAGTGGTATAATGTATAGGTTTTCCGTGAATGCCGGTATATCAAGTTACCTTTTGAATAATTTATGACCTTGCAAAGTAAAACAGCGTAAACCGGGTATACTTTTGAGAACACTATTATTTCGTCATCGTATAATGCACTGTTTTGTAAAGGGAGGTAATCTAAACATAAAGGGATTGGCAAAAATATTTGTTTTTCATAATAAATTTGACACAGTCCAAAATAATTTAGAGAACCTGTACAGGTATGGGTGGTTAATGGTTAGTAAAATTTATGATGAGTATCTTAACGCCATGCATGGCAAATGGAATGGAATTTATCGTTCGGAAGACTATCAGTCCGCCACACAAGCCATACTTGTATGGAAGGTTGGTTTATAAATTATAGGACCGTATAGTCTTAAGTTCCGTCAACTGGTATTGCAGCTCCTTCTCCATCTTCATCTTTTTTCGTCTTCTATTCTTTTTACCCATCTTTAATTGTCATCATCATCTTTATCATCATCATAAACATCATCATTACATTCTTCTTTTTTTTGTCTTCTTCTTTTTTTTCTTTTACTACTACTACTACTGCTGTTGCTGCAGGTAGCTACTTTCTGGGGGAAAACACACAACAAAAACAACAACAACAAAAACAACAAGATTTTCAAGCAATATTTGATTTATTGTATACAAAGATACAGTCGGAATAAAGTCGGGGACGTGTTGAGACGTTTAATGTATTATGGCCTTCAAGTTATTGATTTGACACGCATTTTATTTGATATAAACAGGTAGTTAATAAACTAATAGAATTGAGTTATAAATAGATATAAAAACTACAAGGATGTAAGTCTGGCTTCAATTTTTCGTCCTTGTATTGTCTAAGACCTGATCAGTTTTATATTCTAATATGAAGATGTCTGGTAAATGACAAAATATAATGTGGTTCTTTTTATACCCCCGCACAACAAAGTTGTAAGGGGGGTATACTGGAATCAGCTTGTCCGTCCGTCCGTCCGGCTGTCCGGCCGTCCGTCGGTTTTTTCATGTCCGCCCAATAACTTAAGATTCCTTTGACCCTTAGTCTTCATATTTGGCATGGAGGTTAGTCATGATTAGTAGATGACCCCTATTGATTTTGAGGTCACTAGGTCAAAGGTCAAGGTCACAGGGGCCTTGACTTCAAAAAGCTTGTCCGCCCAATAACTTAAGATTCCTTTGACCTACAGTCGTCATATTTGGCATGGAGGTTAGTCATGATTAGTAGATGACCCCTATTGATTTTGAGGTCACCAGGTCAAAGGTCAAGGTCACAGGGGCCTTGACTTCAAAAAGCTTGTCCGCCCAATAACTTAAGATTCCTTTGACCTACAGTCGTCATATTTGGCATGGAGGTTAGTCATGATTAGTAGATGACCCCTTTTGATTTTGAGGTCACCAGGTCAAAGGTCAAGATCACAGAGGCCTTGACTTCAAAAAGCTTGTCCGCCCAATAACTTAAGATTCCTTTGACCTACAGTCGTCATATTTGGCATGGAGGTTAGTCATGATTAGTAGATGACCCCTAGTGATTTTGAGGTCATCAGGTCAAAGGTCACAGGGGCCTTGACTTCAAAAAGCTTGTCCGCCCAATAACTTAAGATTCCTTTGACCTACAGTCGTCATATTTGGCATGGAGGTTAGTCATGATTAGTAGATGACCCCTATTGATTTTGAGGTTATCAGGTCAAAGGTCAAGGTTACAGGGGCCTTGACTTCAAAAAGCTTGTCCGCCCAATAACTTAAGATTCCTTTGACCTACAGTCGTCATATTTGGCATGGAGGTGTGTCATGATAAGTAGATGACCCCTATTGATTTTGAGGTCAACAGGTCAAAGGTCAAGGTCACAGGGATTTTGACTTCAAAAAGTTTGTCCGTCCAATAACTTAAGATTCCTATGACCCACAGTCTTCATATTTGGAATGGAGGTTAGTCATGATTAGTAGATGACCCCTTTTGATTTTGAGGTCACTGGATCAAAGGTCAAGGTCATAGGGACTTTGACTTCAAAAAGTTTGTCCACCCATTAACTTAAGATTCTTTTGACCCACAGTCTTCATATTTGGCATGGATGTTGATCATGACTATAAGGTGACCCCTATTGATTTTGAGGTCACTGGGTCAAAGTTCAAGGTCACAGGGACCTTGACAAAAAAAAGCTTTTCTTCTCAATTGCTAAAGAATGTCCTGTCTGCAATGTATTGATTTTGACATTTTCACATTTGAAGCATGTAGAATACATAACTTAGCAATGCACTGGCTTAGTTACCTCAGATTTGGCAGGGAGGTTGTCCTTGCGCTCTAAATGGCCACTGTTGATCGTGACAAAGTGGTATGCGGGGGTATTCACGCCAAGATAGTGGCAGTTCTAGTTTTTGTTGTGTCGCCTCTACGGAGTAGTGGCGACATATAAGGATCACTTCTCCGTCGTCTGTCTGTCTGTATGTCCGTCCGTCCGTCCTTCACAAAACTTGTCCGGACTACTCCTTATAAACTACTGGTGCAATTTCATCCAAACTTTACAGAAATGATCAGTAATAAGTCTAATTGTGCATATTGTCAGCATTTTCCGGTTCAATGATTTTTGTTAGAGTTATGGCCCTTTAATAATTTTTATTTTTAAAGTTTGTCCGGACTACTTCTCTTATACCACTAATGCAATTTCAATGAAACTTTACAGGATTGATCTGTAGCTCAAGTCCTTGCGCATATTGCACGAGTTTTTCGGTTGAATGATTTTTGGCCAAGTTATGACCCTTTGATAAAAAGGTGTTTTTTCTATGTGTTGCCAGATACACAAAAGCTTGTCCGGACTACTCCTCATAAACTACTGGTGCAATTTTATCCAAACTTTACAGGAATGATCAGTAGCAAGTCTAGTTGTGCACTGTCCGTCCGTCTGTCACAAAACTTGTCCCAACATGAAATTGGCCATCACGAGGCGACACATGTGATCACTGATCGCTCTTGTTGTTGTTGTTGCTGTTCGTTTAATTGAAAGACTGAGTTTATTACGAAAGTAGTATTCTTAGAATATTTAACTTGGGAAGGTTACCGTTCATAATTTCCTTGACCCATACCGTTACTAAGAAGCCAACTTTTCTGCATCCATTGTTTGAGATGGTGGCTGAAGAAATGATGTTTTATATTTTTTAGCAGAAAACAACAGCAACAAAAGTCCTTGTGAAGCTATTGAAGTTCGATCCAGGAAGCTATAGCTGTATGTGTTGTTCTAACATTTAAGCCAGATGTTGCCCCCGTTTAATTTGAGAAATCTTTAAATTGCTGAATTATTGTTCATCTTTGGATATGTTATTACATTTAATTTAGTCGCATTATTCACAAAACACAAGTTTAAATATTTGAATTCAAAGTTATGTATGAAATGTGTAAATTCGTAGAAGGAAAAAAATATTTCATCAAAATGAATTTAATGTAATAGATACTGATCGAACGTTTCTGTTAAAGAGTATGACAATTTTATAACATTTGTCACTTGAATATTAATACACGCGTATAAAGACGTATAAATGTTTTAATCAAAGTTATGTATGAAATGTGTAATTCGTAGACCAACAAATTTTTTTTTAGCATTTAATGCATATAAATTGATGTAATAAACAAACTTGGTTGATTAACCCAATGAAAATGTCATCGGGTGCATGTCTTTTATCTAAAGAGAAAAGACTTGATGAATAAAATGGAATCTGATCGACAGAATGTTGTATAAATATCGATCTAGCAGCTATTTGAAGCGGAAAATTTCCATGAAAGATTAATTGAGCCGCGTCACGACAAAACCAACATAATGGGTTTGAGACCAGCTTCCGCGCAGTCTGATCAGGATCCATGCTGTTCGCTTACCAACCCTATTACAAGTAGAGAAACTGATAGCGAACAGCATGGATCCTGATCAGACTGCGCGGATGCGCTGGCTGGTCTGGATCCATGATGGTCGCAAACCCATTATGTTGGTTTTGTCGTGACACGGCTCATTTGTAGAAGACAACATGTTGAGCACAGACTTATTATCCTCGTTTAATTAAGTGTAAGCAGTCTGGAGCATTTCTTGCTGGAAATAATTAATTAATTATTTATTCATGCAGCTTGCAGTAAATCTATTCTAATGCATTTGATTTTCTTACGCATATTACCAATTATCCCGGCGTGATAAAGGACGCTGTTTTTTTGTATGAATTAGTAGATCTGGAATAAATTGGCAAACACTCAAATATTGCTTTTATGTTCATAAGGATTTGTTTTGTTGTTTTTTGTTGGCAGAAAACTGAAGTGTTTTGAACATTAATAATTTAAAAGAAATTAATTAATAAATGAATTTAGCATTGTTTAAATGAAAACTGTACCGATGTATACATGTACACATAATGTTTATTTATACATGTACATACATCTATTTGCATAACTATGTATAAGGACGCCGGCGATTGGCCTTTAGTTTCGTAACAGCTGGTCATTAATTTATTAATAACGTTATACATGTACTTCTGAAGGTTACATCCGCGGTGACAAATTATTTTAAAGTCTCTGACATTGGATATATATTAAAGGCCCATTATGCCCGAGAAATTCTTTTAATTTTTTTTAGTGGAAAAGCGTTGTAACGGTTTTCAATTTTGGGGTAAAACGACGTAATAAAATTGATTGTCCTTTGGGGACCACTTAGGAAATGATCTGAAATTGTGTACATAATTATTGTCCTATCCAATTTTATTATACAAAAAATTGGAAAAAAATTTTTAAATTTTTTTTGGGGAAGTCATTCAAAAACCAAATATGGATTTTCTACAAATTTAAAACCCCAAATTTTATTCACAATTCAAATTTTTTTAAACTTTTTGGTTCATAAAAATTTTCAAACCCTTTAATAAATTAAAAATTTAAAAAAACTATTTTGTTAAAAAAATACTGCTGCAATTTTTATAGCGCCTCCATCCTTATTCACTTCTTCACCATGTTTATATTATTATGTTTATTTGTTATATTGTTTGTTTCAAGGGCTATGACTTTTAATTAAAAAAAATGAAATTAATAAAATATACATTTACAAACGGTTGAGACCCTAATCCATTTTTACCAAAACTTCTATAGAACTTCAAAGACATATGAGCCGTGTCACGACAAAACCAACATAGTGCGTTTGCGACCAGCATGGATCCAGACCAGCCTGCGCATCTGATCAGGATCCATGCTGTTCGTTATCAGTTAGTTAGTTTCTCTACTTGTAATAGAGTTGGTAAGCGAACAGCATGGGTCCTGATCAGACTGCGCGGATGCGCAGGCTGGTCTGGATCCATCCTGGTCGCAAACGCACTATGTTGGTTTTGTCGTGACGCGGCTCAAATTATTATTGGAACTCTTCGTTAGTGCCATCACACGTTGTACATGTATTTTTTTGTGTCAACTTTCAGTGACCTTTTAAAAAAGAAAAAAACATATGGGTTTTGTTCCCTTTTTGTTAAGTGAAAAAGAAAGTAAGTTGGGGGCATAAATTTTTTAATTTTTTTTAAAAAAAATCTGAAATCTTTATGAATTATCACTATAATACCTGATAAATAAGTTAAGAGAACGTGACATAGGAATGTCGCCTGCTTTGTTCCTTAGAAAATAAATCGTGACGTATTTTAAAAAAAACAAACAAATGTCGTGATTTGGTTTCAGTACTAAAAGTTATTAATTATTTATCTCTTGAAAAAAAAAGAGTTGTTTTTATCATCAACTACTAGTACACGTGACGACGATGATGTTGCTTAAAACAACAAAGATGTTACAATGAAAAGTTTAAAAGCATTTAAATTGAAAAAAAAATAATGGAAAACCATTTTACTGTTAAACTGAAGAATCTTATTGACTTAATGAATCTCTATTATATGTCTCAAAAAACAAAGAGCATCAAATACATGCTTATAACAGTATATTGTTATATAATGAGGTTGTTTTTTTTTTATACAATTTGAAGGAAATTCTATTGATACTCTCAATAAAAAAGCTGAAACTTATACAATGAAAGTAATAGGGGTCACCTTCTTTAACTTAGGGTTAGTTCTTAATAAGAAAAATGGGGTTTAATCAAATGATTGCAGAATTATTCTAACAAAGCTTGCATAAATATCACCCCTCGTAAAAATACTGTTACTCTCGGCTTAAGCCTCGGGTAACGCCCATTTTCCTCGTTTTACTCACAGACCTATGTGTTATAAAATACTGGTGGATACAACACATCTTGTAGTATTTGTTTCTAAATTCTTGTAAGAAAATTATCTTATTTTCAGAAATAAATGTTAACTTTGTTACATTTATAGTGTGAAAAATAGCATTTAGTGTGAGAAATTCTACTCAAGGCAATGGCACTCTGAAGGTCTATAATATTATACATTTGAATAAACTTCATAACAGTTCATTCGTCTTTCGTAAACAATTCCATAAAAGTAACAGCAATCAAAATCTATTTTTGCTTTTACATATACTTTTGTCCATCTGCCTTCAGCGTCTAAATTAAAGATCTGCTTATTTTGGCAGTAGTATCGTTTGCAAGTGATTTAAAATTGTGTTTTAAATATTCTCTTGATACTAGATTTTCAGTAAAAGTTGGCCCTATTAAAAATGTTTTCTATTTGTCAAATAATTATGAAAAAGTATTTCGGTCCGCTGGTTTGAAATGGTGTCGAAAAAGAATTACCGAATTACTGCTGACCTTTAGGCCATTGGTACGGACGTTCCTTTTCCGGCTTTATTACAGTTCTCTTAATTCAGCAAGCATATGTTCACCGCCTTGTTAAGGTTACATGAATATAAAAAGAACCCTATGATATTTGAAGGACAGAATTATGAGCGGAACATGTGTTACCTACATATTGATTTGCACGTGCCATAAGCGCCTGAACTGACGTACTAAATACCATCCCGCTACAGCTGTGCGTTATATATTGTGCCATCTTCGATAAAATGTAAATAAACATTAATCGAAATATGTAGATATTATTGTAAATATTACAAAGATACAGGCTTCCAGACCGCCCAGACATCAATGGAATTCTAAACATCTTAGGCAGTATCAAGATGACGTCATAGCATAATGCGTTATCCTTTTGTATTTTCTTAATAGACAAAGTAAGCTATTGTTAGTTTATTGCCACTGATAATAAATTACATCATAAGCATCTGATTTGTTGAATTATCCTTGTATATACACAGTTCTGGGTATTAACAGTCAAACATCGTTATCTCGACATCGGTTTTCTCGACGTTTCGTTATCTCGATTAAATTTTAGTGTTATGATATTGCATGAATAATGATGTGATTTTGTCGTTAGGGTTTAGATGACAGCTTGAAGCCAAAATGCTTCAACGTACATGTATTTTCCGGCTGACGTTCAACAAGGGAGCGCTATTAAGAAAAAAAAAACAACAGAAACAACAACAAAATATAAAAATAAAAGTAAAATACAGAAAAGAGAAAAAGATAACCGGTTTAAAGATTGGAATTGTTTTAGTCAGTATCTGCAAGCAATCATTTCTTCTCGGTTACTTTATAATGTGTGGGATATTATAACTCATGTATGTGATTCTGAACTCATGTATGGGGCGTATACATCTTACAACTTATGAATGGGGTTCACAAGTAATGTTTGAGGTTCAAAGGTCATATATGGGGTTCACAACTAATATGTAGAGTTAAAAACGCATGTATGAGGTAAATAATGCATGTATAGGGTTAACAATTCGTATATGGAGTTTACAACATATGGTCGGAGTTAAAAACTTTTGTATGGGGTTCACAGCTCATGTTTCGGGTTCACAACTCTTGTACACAGCATGCACATAATTAACACGAACTTTCATCTATTTTTCTCACAGTAGTAATTTTGAGAGTGAGTATTTTAATTAAATTACAATCGCAAATTAATGTAACTAGGTTGCCTACTTAATTTAATTTTCTTGCAGGAATAGTGACAGTTTTAATTTGCAGCAGTATGAAAATTGTTCTATTTTCTGCGCGCAAGAGCACAATAGGTGTGTTCGAATTGTGGACAATTTCAATGTATTTATTGTGCGCAATTGTCGAATGCATTGGATATTCTTTAAGCATTGCACTTTATTGTACTACATTACACCTCACATAAGCTGACCGACATTATGGTAGAACCTATTTAATGCCAAAGTGAATATTTTCTGTTTTCATTCTATCAAGTTCGTCTGCTTGTTGTCAGTTCAGTTTCCGTCACATCGTGAACAATTGAGTGATAAATTTTGACATTTCCGCCTTGCATGATGGATAATAATTGTATGTGTGAAACGATGTTTTTTAGTATGACAAAATTTAAATGAAATTCATTACATATCTCGTCAGAATCGCAGAGTCTGTCACTGACCTGTCATAACGTGTACGTCCTCCTTTTCCATTGTATATATGATTAAACTTTTCAAGTTTAATAAGCATTATCATGGAGAGACACGTTTTTGCGCAATTCTGCAGAGTAGTGGTCACGTGGTTTTCATGTGCACTGTAGAAATACGTGTTCTCTATTTGAATTTTATTAGAATTCAATGATCCAATCGCAACTTTTCGGCCCTTTCCGTCAGACTTTGAGTACGGACTTATTGATAATAGCCGATAACGTTCCGATTGACATTGATCGGGTTTAAAAACCACAATACCCTCCCCCCCCCCATCTACAATTGGAGACGAATTGTACAGACTTAAAGTAAATGGTATACTACACACGGAGGCGTTATAACCTACGACAAACGTCAAAAGTAAACGTCAACGTTTTGTTTACTGCACGTAGTCAAGAAAATGTATATCGGAGCAAGATAACTTGGATTCTACCCCTACAACGTTTAATATTGTAATCGAAGATGTCCATCTTTCAATCTGGTCACTGATTCTTTAGTTCTGAAGTTTAAACTTAACACGATTCTTGGGTAAAACTTTAGATTGGTTTATTTAAGTATGATCTTGACACCTAAATAAATGACAGGATCAGCGTTTAAAAAAAACGGAAATTATTTATGAACAGATTTATGTTTTACATAACGTGCTATTGTGTGATGTATATTTTTAAAGAATTTCATATTGTTAAAACTTAAAAGCACTTGAAGGTTACACGTATTTGACGACGCAGTGCAAAAAGGTCGAGCGTTCGCATTGTTAGTAACTTAGTACATAACTAGTAGAGAAGTACACTAGTAATATAGTTTGCAAGTTGCTAAAATATGGGGGGTTATTTGTGTGTTCTTTTGTTGTTTATTTTTTAACCAGAATTATTCTTCAAGTTTTTCTGTTTTATCTAATTATATGATCGATGAGGATTCTTTTGAGTGATACAACAACATTTTGAGGGAAGTGCCATCTTGAAATGATGTTTTATTATTTTTATAATAATCATTTATTTAATAAAATCTACATTATTCTATTTGTTTCTGTAACGTCCATTTAAACTGTTGAGTTACGCACGTCGATTCCGCCTTTAAACATAACAAAATTTGGTCATGGTTTTATAAACCGTATTAAAATAAACATTCTTAAGCATGTTAATTAATTTATAAAATGATATGTTGTTATTTTTGTGCATGTAAATAACGACCCCTGTCTCCTGAATTACATACCTTGACTTGATGTCATTTCTTAAATGGGAAACATAATGTAAATAAAGTCACAATGCTATAATATTCATTAAGACAATTACGAAATAAGATCTATTTATAATTATTAAAACGCAACTTTTACGATGCGTAAATATTTTTGATGTTTACATTCCAGTCATGTTTATGCAAATGCAATTACGTTGTGACTGCTAATCCGGATTGTGGAGAAAAGGTCAATGAACAAACATTTTTCCAGCTCACGTAAAACTGTAAAAGTCATAACAGTACGTCTTTGGATAAATTCCAACCAAACGTTAAACGTGTAAAAGATCGATTTATTGTCTAAAAAAGACGTTTGCCTCCGTATTTATCTAACCGAAATATTTGTTTGTCATTATGGTTGTATTTTTAGACATTTTCAGCCTGCGAACGTGACTTAATGTCAAGGTCATTGGTTTCCATTCAGTAATATTCTTCTGGCTGCTGTTATATGGAACGCCGTGACTGTCTTATGTAATCAATGTTTTTGTTATCTTGTGAAACGATGATATTATTTTGTCGTTTGAGCATGTTATCATGTGCAATTTACATCATGTCTTGTCAAATGAACATGCTGACTTGTACAAACTGCATGTTAACTTGTCAAACTATTATGATGACATGTGCAGACAACATGCTATTTTGTCAAAGTATCGTGATGACTTGTGCAAACAACATGTTAACTTGTCAAAGTATAATAATGACTTGTGCAAATGACATGGTAACTTGTCAAAATGTAATGATGACTTGTGCAAACGTCATGTGAACTTGTCAAATTATTGTGCTGACATGTGCAAACAGCATGTTAACTTGTCAAAATGTCATGATGACTTGTGCAAACGCCATGTTAACTTGTCAAAGTATAATGATGACTTGTGAATAGGACATGTTAACTTGTCGAACTATCGTGATGACATGTGCAAACAGCATGTTAACTTGTCAAAGTATAATGATGACTTGTGCAAACAGCATGTTAACATGTCAAATAACCATGATGACTTGTGAAGACAACATGTGAACTTGTCAAAGAATCGTGATGACTTGTGCAAATGACATGTTATCTTGTATCATGCTGACATGTCAAAAAGCACTGTTAACTTGTCAAAGTATCATGCTGACTTGTGCAAATACCATGCTAACATGTCAAAATTCAATGATGACATGTGTAAACAGCATGTTAACTTGTCGAATTATCGTTATGACATGTGCATACAGCATGTTAACTTGTCCAAGTATCATGATGACTTGTGCAAACGACATGTTAACTTGTCCAAGTATAATGATGACTTGTGCAAATGCCATGCTAACTTGTCAAAATTTCATGATGACATGTGCAAACAGTATGTTAACTTGTCAGATCATCGTGATAACATGTGCAAACAACATGCTAACTTGTCCTAGTATCATGATGACTTGTGAAAGCAACATGTTAACTTGTCCAAATTTCATGATGACATGTGCAAACAGCATGTTAACTTGTCAAAGTATCGTGATGACTTGTGCAAACTACATTCTAACTTGTCAATGTATCATGATGACTTGTGCAAATGCCATGTTAACTTGTCAATGTATCATGATGACTTGTGCAGACAACATGTTAATTTGTCAAAGAATCGTAATGACTTGTGCAAAACACATGTTAACTTGTTAAGGTATTATGAGCATGTCATCACGATAATTCGACAAGTTAACATGCTGTTTGCACATGTCATCATGAAATATTGACAAGTTAACATGTCGTTTGCACAAGTCATTATGATATTTTGACAAGTTAACATGTCGTTTGCACAAGTCATCATGATACTTTGACAAGTTAACATGTTGTCTGCACATGTCATAATGATTATTTGACAAGTTAACATGCTGTTTGAACAAGTCAGCATTGTCTTTAGACAAGATATGATGTAAATTGCACATGTTTATATGCTTAAATGACAAAATAATATCATCATTTCAGAAAATAGCAAAAACATTGATAGCATAAGACAGTCACGGCGTTCCATACTGTTACATGACTGCTGTCACCTTTTGTTTGTTAAACCGTTACAAGTCGAAGTCCGACCTTGTCCCAAAGGTACATCCAACACGGAATTCGGGACGTGGCTGTGTAGCTTTTAATCGCGCGTTGCTCAGAAGTGTTAAGTATTTATAATTAATTATTTATGCAATTAGATTCTTTTCATTAAGAACGGGAGGGATGTGAAAAATATACGCCCAATTGATAATAATACTTTTTTACTTAGATAGTACTTTCACTATCTACTGACTTTAAAGCAGTAACTTGTCTTTTCTGATTTAATTTTGACTAGGTTTTAGTGAAATTACATTATTATATGACAATTTTTCTTACACCATATTCCCGTATTCTAAACGAGAATCAGAATATTTTGGAATACATGCTGATCACATGAAGCTATGGTGACTGATTTGAAACGCTTTTACGTCGTGTTGTCGCTAGCGACAGCACGACAAGCGCTAAACAACGCATTGTCGGACGTTCGTCTTGTCGTCCTGTCGCTAACGATGAACGACAAACTGCGCGTTGTCATGCGGCGTTTTGTCGCGATGTCATATTGTCGCTCGGCTCAAATCGAAGGATTGGCTCATAAGCCAAGCGACAGGAGGGCGACATTGCGACAACGCGCCGCACGACAACGCGTCGTTTGGCGTGCTTAGCTAGAGACAAGACGACAGTGCGACAACGCGCCCTTTAGAGAGTTTCGCTAGCGACAAGACAAAAAGGCGATAACGATATAGGTTCTGTTGTCGCCATCGCAAAGTGTACCAAATCAGCCACCATATGAAGCTGATCTGTTACCTGTACGACCCTTCAAACTAAAAGATTAAAGTCATCATTACAGTGTAATAAATTCTTAATAAACGCAATCAATTGTGTTTGTACTGTAAGATAAGTTCGTACAATGTACAGCATTGCCAACCGGTATGGCAAATGTTTCACTTTAAGTATTTTTCCATCTTTTATGTTATTACTATCAACTCTTGGCACCAACTGGTCTGGGTATTGGACAGTGACATTTGTGGCTTATAGTAACAACGTTAGTGCTGGTCCTGTACAGATTCTCGAAGAAGTAGGCCTACAGCAACGACCATGTACGGATAAATTAAAGAACGAAACAAAAACAAAACAAAAAGTAGAAAACTTTTTATTTAATGAAGACAATACCGAATGACATACTTACATGACATGTTTCTCTTGTTTTTGTGGCCTTGTTGTCATCGATTTGTCTGCCTGTCTCCATATTTAAGTAGAACTTAGCTGGGGGTGAGCAGCATTACCGAAGCTTAAACCGATTAGGTGTTCTAATTAATTTCATACGTTCCACAAAATGAGACTTTTTCCCCGATGCAAAAATTTTCATTCCCAAGTAACACGTTAATAACCAAGTTTATTGCTTAGTTATATACTTTTTTTTCTGTATCAACATAAGGAACTGATTTTACAGCTTTAATATGGCACCAGACACCTGCAAGTAAAGTATTTCCTTAAGATGACGTCATTAAAATGGAAGATGTTAGATCAATTCGGAAAAGTAGAGCGAGTTGGTCTGTATCTTTTGTGTATAAAGATAATCTTCTTAAATATTACTTTTCCTTCATAGAATGGCCCCATGCAGGCGATAACTAAAATACAGTACGATACCCACTGTTCGAATTTGCGACGCATATGGGCCCGGCTTCAAAATGCATAGCTGGATACCATTCATATAGTGTTGATTTAGTAGACAAGCTTAGCATTGAAGCATATTTTGAAATATATAAGTTACAGTTCATATATTCTTAACAGTGTAAGGATGATGCGATAGTTTTAAGCTATTAACAAATTTATGAATGGAAAGGCGAAATTTTCATTCAAATTATATGTGTCTCTTTTGATTGATTTGAAATGAAAAGTTTGTTTTGAAGCAGAAAACTACCAATGTCAAGGTGTCCTCTATATATGTTATAGATTAACTTGTGAGAAGTTAAGTAATTGATTTATAATTGACTTTTAAGTGATGTTATTGCGGACATTTAATTCAGTGTTTATTCGATTTTTTTTATGTCACTCCCTGTTTTGCTTACTTACTTTGATCATTAACAATTGATCGATTCAAACTCGATTCTGTTCCAGTTAAAACTAGTTCTAATCACTAAGTATAGCTTTTATATGTCTATGAATGTTTTATCCGCTTTTTGTGGTTCATTTAGAGAGAATAGCTATGAATCAAGAAATGATAACTGTAGGCAAAAACGGCATCATCCATTGAAATAAACGAAAAGAAAGTATGTACCCCTCCCCACCGCCTGAGGCTTTAACTAACAACCAAATAAACAATTTGGTAAATACAACATTTTTATACCCCCAATAACGAAGTTTGGGGGGGGGGGTATATAGGAGTCACCCGGTGGTCGGGCGGTCGGTCGGTCGGTCGGTCCAGACGTCCGTTGCATTTTCCTTGTCCGGAGCATAACTTGAAAACTAATGGTTGGAATTCAATATAACTACATACAATGGTCAAGCACATTGAGAGGAAGTGCAGTGCACAAGAACCATAACTCTATCTTGACTAATTACAGAGTTATTGCCCTTTGTTACTTTTCCTTGTCCGGGGCATAACTTGAAAACTACTGGTTGGAATTCAAAACAACTTCATACAATTGTCAAACACAATAAGGGGAAGTGCAGTGCACAAGAACCATAACTCTATCTAAAGTAATTACAGAGTTATTGCCCTTTGTTGCTTTTCCATTGCTTTTTTTTGTCCGTTGCATTTTCCTTGTCCGGAGCATAACTTGAAGACTAATGGTTGGAATTCAATATAACTACATACAATGGTCAAGCACATTGAGAGGAAGTGCAGTGCGTAAGAAACATAACTCTATCTTGACTAATTACAGAGTTATTGCCCTTTGTTACTTTTCGTTGTCCGTGGCATAACTTGAAAACTACTGGTTGGAATTCAAAACAACTTCATACAATTGTCAAACACAATAAGGGGAAGTGCAGTGCACAAGAACCATAACTCTATCTAAAGTAATTACAGAGTTATTGCCCTTTGTTGCTTTTCAATTGCCTTCTTTTTTTGTCCGGAGCATAACTTGAAGACTAATGGTTGGAATTCAATATAACTACATACAATGGTCAAGCACATTGAGAGGAAGTGCAGTGCATAAGAACCATAACTCTATCTAAAGTAATTACAGAGTTATTGCCTTTTATTACTTTTCCATTGCTTTCTTTTGTCCGGACCATAACTTGAAGACTAATTGTTGGAATTCATTATAACTTCATACAATGGTCAAGCACATTGAGAGGAAGTGCAGTGCATAAGAACCATAACTCCATCTTGACTAATTACAGAGTTACTGCCCTTTGTTACTTTTCCTTGTCCAGAGCATGACTTGAAAACTACTGGTTGGAATTCAAAACAACTTCATACAATGGTCAAGCACAATAAGAGGAAGTGCAGTGCACAAGAACCATAACTCCATCTTGACTAATTACAGAGTTATTGCCCTTTGTTACTTTTCCTTGTCCAGAGCATAACTTGAAAACTACTGTTTGGAATTTAGTACAACTTCATACAGTTGTCAAGGACATTCAAAGGAAGTGCAGTGCACAAGAGCCATAACTCTATTTTGACAAAATACAGAGTTACTGCCCTTTGATACTTTTCCTTGTCCGGAGCATAACTTAAAACGTACTGGTTGGAATTCAAAACAACTTCATACAATGGTCAAGCACAATAAGAGGAAGTGCAGTGCACAAGAACTATTACTCTATCTTCAGTATTTATAGAGTTATTGCCCTTTGTTCTTTTTCTTTGTCTTTCTGGACTTATTACAGAGTAATTCAATTAAACTTCATCAATGGCCTTTCCACATTGAAAGGAAATGCAACATACATGAACCACAATTATCTTTAATTGCCCACAACCATAACTCTATGTTTCAATTCTTTTACAAGGTATTCTGTTACTAGTAACATCCTCATTTCCGAAGCAGACTTGTGGGGGTATTAATCACATTTAGTGATAGTTCTAGTTTCGTCTTTAAATGGCATTTTTCTTCTGTTCTGACATTAGAAAAAAGACTTCATTAAAAACTGGATTTTTAAAAGGAATTCTTGTAACTATGCTCAGTAATTTTACAATTCCATTGTTGGCAGTAAACGAATTTAATGGTAGAGTCTTTAAAACACCTTTGCGTTAACCATGGATGCTCCTATCTGTTAATTAACAGAATGCCATTGTAATTCATGAAATATTTTCAACACCTACGCACTCGTTGTGTGTTATAATATATGGCATACTTTAATTGACTTTTAATTAAAAAACAAATCAAACAAAAGATGACTATCTATGAAATCATTTACAGTACATGTATATTAGTCATTATTGTTTTAATTACTTTTGTATGAGTTCAGTTTAAATGTCAGTTTATCACGTGACGAAGTTTAATTGGAACGAGTGCATGAGATAGATGCGTGTGTTGTAATTTCACAAGAACAATGTGTATATACATCGACTGTCGTTTTTCCAATCTTCCAATCGTTATACAATCTAACATTGCATCACGCAGAACGTATATGGAAAGTTTTAAAATACATAGCTATTCATGATTGCAAGCTGGTGATAAATGAACGTATTTTTCATGTTTTATATATTTTTTTCTTTGAAATCAATGCTGGCCCACATTTTACACGATTCCTTAAACAGATCGCAGTTGTATTGTAATTAATATCTTACACTGGTTCCTTAATTGCCACGTGAATAGTTGGTTGAAAGAAAAGAAATCTGAAATACAAAAGTGATATTTGAATGTTGGAAGAACTTAGGCTTATGAGTTTTAGTTTTATTTCCCGTCGGCTCCAACATATTTCCTTTGGCCTCATGATACCCTTTTTGTTACGTGTCGTCTGCTGCGTCTTCAGTCAACCTCAATTCATTACCCAGTTTGATTTGTGCAGTGTCGTCCATTTTATGTAAAATGCTGGTTTTGTACAGTATCGTGTGTTTGCTTGATGGATTGGTTATTGGTCAATTTCTTTTGCCATTTTTGCACCATCTTTTTATTCAAATTCCATTCACCCGTATTTTCTTCGGTCAATTCCTTAGAAATTTCCCTGAAGTACTTGTTGTCCTTGAAAAAACTGTCGGAATGGCTAGTTCTGAAAGTATTTCTTAGAGGGATGTCACAAATTATACGCATTTATGCATGATGTCACGTTTAACAATATAGAATATTTATCATTAAGTAGATGATAAACCACCATCTTAGTTTAAGTCAAACGACATATTGTCAGAATCAGTACGCCCTTCTTGTGGAAGGTCCTTTAAAAGCTTAGTTGTTTTAATGATACTATAGAAGTAGTTTAGTTTCAGGAAATCTTAATGACCAAGGCTTTATACTTATGATGGAAAACTAATCTATTGAAATTATAGCACGAGCCGCGACTATTAAAAAGTACTTGATGAATGTCTTGAAGGACAAACAAATTCAAACTGCAGTATGAATAGACCGTTTATACTTTATAGAACGTTTAGTTAAAGATCCTGTATGTTGTAATTTAGCATGTAGCAACACTTAATTGAAATTTTATATATGTATATAATTATTCTTCTAAAACAATTTCCAAACATCCAAGAATATGATTAATATGTACTGCAAATGTTTATACGCATTTTAAGTAATCTTTAAAATACATGCATTCATTTCTTATTGAAAAATTTGGCTTTGACTTTATCGAAAATAAATTTCTAATTACTTCCCTTTGTATACTGTATATCAGTAGGGCAAAGCGGGGAAAAAGCTAGTCAGAAATGAAAATTGTCTGCAAATCTGTTTCATAAAAGTGCAAATGAAACAGGTTAAATATAGACATATTTGTATGTTAACTGAACTTATGCTTTTTACACAACATACGCTGCCATTGTTCTTTTAAATTCCAGATTTTTCGAAAGTATATTTTCTCGGTTTGTTGCTTTATGATTGCGACATCTGTGACGCTCATAAAACTATTGTCCTACTTTTTAGCTCGACTATACGAAGTATATGGAGAGCTGTCCTACTCGCCCCGGCGTCGGCGTCCGCGTCCGCGTCCGCGTCCAGATTTTAGATTAAAGTTTTGGTGCAGTAAAATATTTTTCACTATAACTTTGTCATTTCTTAAAGTATCAACTTCAAACTTCAAATATATGTTCCTTATCATCAACCACATCTTATGTGACAAGGTTCATAACTCTAGCACCAGTATTTTCAGATTTATCTCCCCTTGAACTTAGAATTTTCCTTAAAAAATACAATTTTTTACTGTTACTTCTTTATCTCTTAAGGGATCAACCTCATACTTCAAATATATGTACCTTATCATCATCCCCATCTTATGTGACAAGGTTCATAACTCTAGCACCAATATTTTCAGATTTATCTCCCCTTGAACTTAGAATTTTCTTCAAAAAATACTATTTCTTACTGTTTCTTCTTAATTTCTTAAGGGATCAACCTCATACTTCAAATATATTTACGTTATCATCATCCCCATCTTATGTGACAAGGTTCATAACTCTAGCACCAATATTTTCAGATTTATCTCCCTTTGAACTTAGAATTTTCCATAAAAAATATTATTTTTTTACTGTTACTTATTTATTTCTAAAGGGATCAACTTCATACTTCAAATATATTTACGTTATCATCATCCACATCTTATGTGACAAGGTTCATAAATCTAGCACCAATATTGCAATAATTATTCCTCATTAACTTAGATTTTTTTACTAGAAAAATGTTATTTTTTATTATTACACTTTTATTTTTAGGTATCTACTTCAAACTTCAAATACTTATTCCTTATCATCAATTACATTTTATGTGACAATGTTCATAACTCTTGAAGCAATATTTACAGATTTATCTCTCTTTGAACTTAGGATTTTCTTTAAGAAATATAATAACTTCTTTACTTTTTAAGGTATCTACTTCAAACTTCAAATATATATTTCTTATCATTACACAACTGTTGTGTGACAAGGTCCATAACTCTAGCATGACTATTTCTAGAATTATTCCCCTTGACCTTGGAATTAATGTTAACAAATGTTATTTTTTTACTATAACTTAATACATAATTATACATTATCGATTTTTCTTTCATAGTTTTGTCCTCCTTACTGCGTCCAGTATTTTATTAGTCGAGCTTCGCTGTCTCCTGTGACAGCTCTTGTTTAAAGCCCTACAGCCCCAGTTTTAATTCTCGTGAAAATGCGTCATTTACGTATAACAGAACTGTGACAATTACAAATAAAATGCACAATGCTACTTTTCATGCCGTCTGTTATGTTATATTCAATTTTCTTAAAGGTTGATTAAGTGTAAAGTGGATTGGTCTACAATAGGCACATTTTCCATAAAATATTTCAAATATTGTTAAAAGTTGCTTGAAATGTATCGTTTGTATATTCTTATAAATATATATTCTTGCAAATTAAATGTTGATAAAGTATTTCAGAATGAACATTTATGTAAAGGGCCCCTTTAATTTTTTTTTTCAAGAAAATGCAATATAAAATTAAATTCAGAGAAAATAAATAAGTTAATTAATTAAATAATTAAATAATCAAAAATGATTAATTAATTGATTGATATGAATAAAAAAGTAAATGAATAATAAAAATCAGAAGAAAATATGTTTAAAACTATCTGATGAGAACAAGTATAGTTCCTAAAGCGCTTTTTGCATAGAAAACTTAAAAATATCTAGATTTTAGTCGGATAGAAACGTCTAGATTTTAGTCGGATAACTTTTGTTTTAAGTAAATTGGAAATGTTGGTCATTCAAAGAACCTGTGTTTTCTTTTATGATAAGCAATTGGTTTTATGTTTTTATCAATCATGTTGATTAGGAACCTGTCAAAATTGATTGACGTTATGCACAAAAATGTAAAAAAAATACATAAGAAAAAACAATGTTTGACACCGTTATCTTGTTTTTTAGGCATGTCAACTTTGTCCAAACTGTTTAAGTTTGTTTGTTCGTAAGCTATATACTTAGTTAGTCAGTTAGTTAGTTTGTCTGTTAGTAAGTTAGTTACTTAGTTTGTTTGTCTGTTAGTTAGTTCGTTTTGTTTCTTTCTTTCTTTCTTTTCTGCAGCTACACTTGAGCAATGCAGTCACCTATTTCTCAGTTTTTTATCAACAAACTTTATATGAAATCATTTCAAAAACAAGATTGCGATTTCAGATACATGGTATAGTGAGATAGTATTGAACATTTCAGGAACATAGTGATATAGGATGTGATATGGCGTAGTGTTATGGCTGTTTCACGTGCATACGATCTATTTTTAGACCAATATTCAGAACTATGAAAATCTGCTTGTCTAATGCTATAGCAGAGAGTTACCTGTGTTTTCTATATATTTTAGGTGTTTGAACTGACCGATTTCAACAAGAAACATAAATCCCTGAGCTTCAAGCCAGTCAACTTTGCCTGCATTCTCAAATTCACGAAACCACAACTTCAAGATAAATCGTTCAAGGTAAAAGAAATATCTGTATCTCCAATGACTCAAATGTCTAATGTTTGTCTCCGATTTATTAGCATTCTAACATATATACTAAAATAAATTCAATTTTAGCTCGACTATTTAAAGGGACTCCACTGTCAGTATATTTGTCAGGGACCGAAAATATTTTTTCAAGATTTTTTATAACTGGAGGAAGGTATGAATCAAAATTTTAGATCATTTGCTCACTCCGTTTACTAGGAATAATCATTTCATTGTGCAAATTAACGCCGAAAAGAAAAGCGTTTCAACGCTTTTTTAGTCAAATTAGACCCAAACAATCGCATTTAAAATCGATCATTGATTTGATTCAGAGGAAATTGATATATTTTATATTGTTTAGTTATGTTCGTGAAGTTGGCAGCCTAGCAGCCTAGCAGCCCAGCAGCCTGAAGTTGGCAGCCTAGCAGCCTAGCAGCCTGGCAGCCTAGCAGCCTAAAGAAAACTAAGATAGTACAAACATGAAATCGTCGGATATAAATCGGAAGCACATACTTAGACCATTGCACGTCTTATTTCAGTATCGCGATCTTTATTTTTTTAAATATTGAACTTTGTTGTTTTTTTTTTATTTTGACGCTTCGAAATTTTTGAAGTTAACAGCCTAGCAGCCTGGCAACCTAAAGAAAACTAAGGAAAATACAAACATGTAAACCGTCGGAAATGAGTCGATAGCACATACTTAGACTATTCGACGTCTTTTTTCAGTACCGCGAACTTAATTTTTTTAAATATTGAACTTTGTTTGTTTTTGTTTTTGTTTTTTTGACACTTCGAAATTTGTGAAGTTAGCAGCCTAGCAGCCTGGCAGCCTAGCAGCCTAGCAGCCTGGCAGCCTAGCAGCCTAGCAGCCTAAAGAAAAATAAGGACAATACAAACATGTAAACCGTCGGAAATGAGTCTGTAGCACATACTTAGACTATTCCACGTCTTTTTTCAGTATCGCGAACTTTATTTTTTTAAATATTGAACTTTTTTTTTTTTTTTTTTTTGACACTTCGAAATTTGTGAAGTTAGCAGCCTGGCAGCCTAGCAGCCTAGCAGCCTGGCAGCCTAGCAGCCTAAAGAAAACTAAGGACAATACAAACATGTAAACCGTCGGAAATGAGTCGGTAGCACATACTTAGACTATTCCACGTCTTTTTTCAGTATCGCGAACTTTATTTTTTTTTAATATTGAACTTTGTTTTTTTTTTACTCTTCGAAATTTGTGAAGTTAGCAGCCTAGCAGCCTGGCAGCCTAGCAGCCTAGCAGCCTAAAGAAAACTAAGGATAATACAAACGAAATGAGTCGGTAGCACATACTTAGACCAATCCACGTTTTATTTCAGTATCGCGATCTTTATTTTTTTAAATATTGAATTTTATTTTATTTTTCATTCTGACGCTTCAAAATTTGCTGGATTAAACATGTTTTCGAATAACGTAGGAAGTAGTCTTAATCTTAACATTTTCGCGGCTAATAATGTCGCTGTCTATGGACAATAAGCGACGTCATGTGACTTATTTATGATATGCTATTTTGTATGTATATGTTTATAATGAAGTTGACGATGTCTGTAAAGATAAATCGGCTGAAATGTAAAGAGATATACAATGCATATGTTTAAACGAACACATTAATGAACATAAAGATTATCTGAACTTAAGAACAATACCCATTTGATCAATAGCCGCGATACTGAAAAAAGACGTGGAATAGTCTAAGTATGTGCTACCGACTAATTTCCGACGGTTTTCATGTTTGTATTATCCTTTGTTTTCTTTAGGCTGCTAGGCTGCTAACTTCACAAATTTCGAAGAGTAAAAAAAACAAAGTTCAATATTAAAAAAAAAATAAAGTTCGCGATATTGAAAAAAGACGTATAATAGTCTAAGAATGTGCTACCGACTCATTTCCGACGGTTTACATGTTTGTATTGTCCTTATTTTTCTTTAGGCTGCTAGGCTGCCAGGCTGCTAGGCTGCCAGGCTGCTAGGCTGCTAACTTCACAAATTTCGAAGAGTAAAAAAAACAAAGTTCAATATTAAAAAAAAATAAAGTTCGCAATACTGAAAAAAAGACGTAGAATAGTCTAAGAATGTGCTACCGACTCATTTCATACTTTTACATGTTTGTATTGTCCTAAGTTTTCTTTAGGCTGCTAGGCTGCCAGGCTACTAGGCTGCTAGGCTGCTAGGCTGCCAGGCTGCTAGGCTGCTAACTTCACAAATTTCGAAGTGTAAAAAAAACAAACAAAAAAACAAAGTTCAATATTGAAAAGAATAAAGTTCGCGATACTGAAAAAAGACGTGGAATAGTCTAAGTATGTGCTACCGACTCATTTCCGACGGTTTACATGTTTGTATTTTCCTTAGTTTTCTTTAGGCTGCTAGGCTGCCAGGCTGCTAGGCTGCTAACTTCACAAATTTCGAAGCGTCAAAATAAAAAAAAACAAAGTTCAATATTTAAAAAAATAAAGATCGCGATACTGAAATAAGACGTGCAATGGTCTAAGTATGTGCTTCCGATTCATATCCGACGATTTCATGTTTGTACTATTCTTAGTTTTCTTTAGGCTGCTAGGCTGCCAGGCTGCTAGGCTGCCAGGCTGCTAGGCTGCCAACTTCAGGCTGCTGGGCTGCTAGGCTGCTAGGCTGCCAACTTCACGAACATTGTTTAGTTTTCCATTTTAAGTGCATCAGTTTATTTATCAAGTAATTTCATATTAAATGATTTTAGGATATTGGACCTCAGAGGAGTTCTTTTAAACTATTTTGTCGTCTTTTATTCTTTTATGAGTGATTGTATTCTTTCAAAGATTTTTGAATGTGTTCGATTGAGCGTTCGTGAAAATTCGGCCAATTTCGTTAATGTTCGTGTCTTATAAGACGAGATAAGCAGCTGTATAAATCAATTAGCGTCTATATAAATCGATAAGCATCTATATAAATTAGAGTTACGAGGAATCATAGCGGCAAAGAGCGGATCTGTAGTCCAGTTTTAATGCATTGATCCAGTAGTCCAGTTGCCGCAGGTACGATCCCACTTTCCACCACTATAAATACTATTAGACCTTACAAATATGGGTGTTCTACAACAGCCATGCAAAGGAACCATGGTCGCCCGTGAATCGGGACAGCACGCTGTGTCAATGCAGTAAATCAGCTGAGTCTTTTGTATTCGAAATACGAATGGTAAATAAACTAAAACAAAACAAAATCGGGTCAACTCACTTCTTTCAAGGTGCACCGCTATAGCTCCGTGAAACAGACGCCAAGAGTATTTCAAATATGCTTTGATTTTTTCATCAAAATAGAGCTAAAACGTAGGTTTAAACTTTAAATCCCGGCAATATTAAAGAAATTAAACATGAATGAAACAGGCGAGCGTTACAGGCACCTATATGAGTTCTTGTTTTCAATTAAGTCTTGACATCAGGTGGTGTTAGAGAATTTGTTGCTAATAATGTAATCGCTTAAAGTCTATAACTGCTGGGGGAAGCAGCAAGGGTCTTATATAAGGACAAAATGATATGGCAACGAAGGTTATTTCTGTAAAAGATTGTCTGGAAATAGGGTAGGTTGATAGCAGATATTTTAACGCCTCTGCAAATCTTGTGAAAGCCCACGTGATTGGGAGCGTGTTTGTTAATATTGCCGCTATAATAACCTAGTTTTTATTTACTTTTATCCACATTTCTGTACTTATAAAACGGGGGGGGGGGTCTTTAAAACAAAAATATCGGGCGCTAAGCTTTGTAGTAGCTCTTTAATCTATGGGACTATGGAGGCTATTCGTTGCTACTCAGATTTGATCCTTCTTTATTCCACTGGATTTTACTCTTCTCTGCCGAGGACCTGTATTAAAATTATTCATGTGTAAGGTGTATATAATAATAATAATGATAATAATAATAATAATAATAATAATACAGAATTTATTAACGAGAGAACTCATTTGAACAACATATGTATCTTTCTAGGCCCTCAACAAGGAACAATACAAATATAACATATTCAAAATATTAAAATATATGTGTATGAATATAACATAAATGAGGTTATATGCCTCCTAAAAAGCATGTGCGAGTTTCCGGGGATAAACTATAAATCCCATCACTTTACAAAGCAGAAGCCAGTGCTTCAAAACAATTAGTTCTGCTTATATTATATTACAAATATATTGTAGATGTTACACTTACAGTGTAGGCTAACTCCTTTCGCATCTTCCTAACCTAGATATGAAAAAATTAACCACCACAATATAGTCATGTATATACATAGAGGATATTCAAGTTTTTTTTCTTAAAATACAAGATTTATTTTCATCGAGTTGTTGAAATCGAGAATTCTGTAAGTTGGAAACTTAAATTCACGAAGTTAAAATTGTGAATTCATGAAGATAAAATAATGAAATGTCCCCATCAGACTTTCTTAATACACATAATCCGTGAGATTTCATCCTGTGTTTTTTTTTTTCATTATAAAAATAAAGTCAATAACATACAGTGCCTATAATCAAATATTTTCTATTTGGGGAATATCAAAACGTCATCCGAGAGTTATAAAATTATTTTAGGGGAATGCAAAGTGCTTGCTTAAAGGTTGCATCACCCTTGTGATAGGAAAATGACACTGAAATATGAGTATGCCGCATCTGGAATCTTACTTAAATTTATTTTACAGTCTGCCTTATAAAGAAAATCTCAGCAAAGTCCTTCTAATATAAAGTTGGTTATCTGCACTTTTATTTTGCTGATTGTAATTAACTTTTGCGTCATTTCCATAAAATTTAATCTCGTAAGAATTTATTGTAAAAAAATCAATTTTAGATTATTGGACGTCGTAGACAATGTCGCAGTTTACTTAGACAGTTTGAATACGGCCCGTGGTAGCCGCAAGATGCTCGTGTCCACACAAGACAAACCCAAAACACCTCTAGAAATCGTGAGTCTGCCGTACGATTGTTTTACGACAGTCTAGAGACATCCAAAATCTGTCAAAAATTCGCAGAAATTATGTGCATGTTGAGAAACCAGTCTGCGACGTTGCGACAACCTTGCAACCTTAAAGAATTCGTACGAATGTTTTGCGGCTTCCGCACGAAACAGTGACGTGATAGAGGCCTTAAGAAAGACAATATACTGTTATAATGATATAATAAACGGCTTGATTATTAAAATATATACGAGTGGAAAAAATTAAATTAGTAGGAAATTGTGGATGGGATTGTAAAGGTATTGCGTGTACCAGACGCTACCTTAGACTTTCGGTAGACCTCATTGCTATAAACGTTCTTCAATAAGGCTTGCTTGTTGTTATTACATAGAAGTTATTATTATAACATAAACGGAATGACTAAAAAGAGAATACTAACTACTGGGCAACATGCAGTTACCATTCCCATATCTGATATGTTTTGCTCATTTATATAGGCATCTTTCTCTCTGCTTTTTTTAAACTTGGTGAAACATGTTTCTGTTACAGTCAACGGTTTAAAAAAAACGCCACATGTTCGTTGACTATGTTTACAAATAGGTTTTATTTTATTATATACATTACTGTTAAGGCTTTTTAAGTTTTTTTAAGTATCAGACTGTTTTGAGGTATTTACAAATACATGTACAATAAAGCTAAATTTAGCAACGGAACCATGACTCAAAATATTGATTCTTCAAGGTACTGAGTACGAGGACAATGTACATACATATTACGTATCATCTTAGAAATTAGAGCACTTCTTACACAGTCCACCCGTGTGTCTTCTCTGGAAAAGCAGAAATGATAATGTTGATAATAATAATAATAATAATAATAATAATAATAATAATAATACTAAAGTCAACTATATAATCTCTAGTTTTATTCATTTGAAGAGCCAAATAATTTATGAGGCTTCGATGAAAGATTGCATCATCGCAGGCCGGTGTGTATTCCAAATGAAAAGGGAAATAACTCATACATCTTTTTCTTGCATTAAGACTATCACAGTTACGTTTCTTTTATTTACAGGATGGCGTTATTGACCAGTTGTATGAATTGTTTCTGGAAACGTTCCATGCGTACGCACATACGATAGCTTTCCCGGAGCTGGCCCTGCCAGCTGTACTTCAGGTAAGGAATTCATGCCAGCCTATTCTTCATAAAGTCACAAAAAATATGTTCTTGTTCGTTACTGGCCAGATATCTCGTCTATCCTGGTGCTCACTTCTTTTCCGAAAGAAAGGCGCATAAGGTCACTAGCATAAAAAAGTTGGAAAGTCTCATTACGACCTTTAATATCCGATAGACCTTTAATATCCGAAACGGCTGGACTTGCAATCTCGTCCGATTTTATTTTTTGTTTGTCTTGACTTGTCTTCCAAGAACACTTATGTTATTCTATTAATAAATAAAGAATATAATTATGAAGTTTCAATAATACATTTGTACTTTCTTATCTACTTACAAACCGTTTTTTTAATTCATTTTTAACCGAAATTTCTATAATCCGTAATTTGTCATTTAATTTGTTAAAAAAGACTCATTTAGAGGCATTTGAAAAGTTAATTGTTATATTCCAGTTGAAAGAATTCGTGAAGAAATGTAAAGTGGGTAATTTCACAAAGCAGATGAAACAGATTCTGGACAAGGTGGAAGAGAACAGTACATTTATCACGAGCCGACGCCGTTCAGCTAACCTCAATCTGTCCGATAGAAAGTCCATTGTGAGTAATTTGGTTTCATACATAATGTTATACATAATTTCACGCATGGGGTACCTTTTGACTAACGGACATTTTGACTTGCGCGCGTCTATATACATTGTGATTATTAAAGTAATTAATAAATTAAGTCCGCTTATAAAGCACGGAATTGTTTTACAAGGTCCTCCCCACCCACTATAAAGATATTTGAAACCCCTACCATACCTAATTTTGGTGCGACATTTGTGGATGTTTCTAAATTCAAAACTTCACTATTTTCGTGTTTTAAATGTTGAATTCTGCTTAAGCCGGTGCTAGGGGGTGTGTACGATAACTTTCACTTTCCAGTACCGTTATCAAACGGAGTCTGCATCATTTTCAATTTTGTCGTTTTGAACGTGCTTTTTGACATTCCGTTTTTCTCTAGTTCAAGAAATGAAATAAAGTAGATCCTTAAATTCGCCCAAATGATTTCATAATGTAACTTTGGTGTATGTGAAAAGAAACATTATTGTGTCATGACTAGAGGGAGTTTCAGCTACATAAACATATACATAAATGGCGGCCGTATTTAGGAGTCCGCTGTTAATTGATGATGACTCATTTTCCTTCTTACTCACTTTAGGATATAATGGTTTTATAACAATGTGGCTATTTAACACGCCAAAGTTATACATGATTCACTGGACTAGAACAATAAGACATGTATTAGTAAATATGGTTGCAAATAAGATTGTATCCATTTTAAGTTATAATATACGTGCCTTTTTGAAGGTAAGGCGTGGTGTACAATATTTTGTTCCTTGTTTTGATAAACAAGCTTTGGTGAAAGGTAATACATGTATTTAAAGGCTGTCTATGCACTTGCAACACAAAGTGCAGCTAACTTGGGAGTTGTAAAAATCATATATCTTCCAATCCAATGGAATGTAAACTATTTTACAATAATGACCAAACAAGAAATAAATGTTATAGATTTCATGTCCGAATGCATTAATTTATTGTATTCAGGTTAGCTAGTGAACTTGTATCTCAGCTTATTACCTCCCCTTTGTTACATCATATTAAATAATTGATTTACTAATGCATTTATACCGTAATGCCCCGGACGTCAAGGATTGTCCCGGAACTCGGGCATTTTTACCGCGACTGTTCCGCAAAATAGTTTAGTCCAAAAAATTTAAAAACACTTAACTATTTTCTGTCCCAGGCTTGGCCCTAGACGGTTTTTGTCCGCAAAAAAGGTGAAAATCTGAAAGTGTGTGTAATATTTAATATCAGCGACATGTCCTGAAGACAGTTTTTGTCCCCGAAAACTTTTTAAAGAAAAAAATCTTTCCCTTAAATCTTCCAATTTGTGATATAATATTGTTAAATGTTTGCAGGATCGGTGGGAGGACAGTTGTCTGGAGGCAAGTACTCCATTAAACAAATTCTACAAAACATGGCGTAAATTTAGAGACAGGGAGCTCATGCATCGTATAGCCGACAGAGATGAGGTAATGTATACCAATTCATAGTTTTCATAATTCTTGAATTATTTGTCGGATTTTATACTATGGGTTTTCTCTGAATCAGATTTCAATTTAGACATTCTTTTTTGACGAATTATTTACATGAATATAACAGTATAGTTGAATTATCTACTCCATCATGATTTTGTAACAGTACCAGATTATTGTTTTGATAAGTATATATTTCTGTTTATTAGGTCGTAGAGACGGATCTGCCAGAGATAAAACGACCAAAGGGGCCGCTGAAAGCAACCGACACGGAGAAGAAAGAGTTCTCGGCCTTGTTTGACAGCGATAGCGATGACAACGATATGGATTTAACTGAGAGGTTAGTTAATTTGTCGATATAATGACGTCATTGATATATTAGCAGCCGGCAGTCACATGATTTTATTATATTCTGCAAACTTGTTCCTAAATAATTATATATTAGGGATATAAGTATTCCATGTTTCTAGGGTATTTTTATTTTAATATAAAAATTACAAATAGCTCTAATGACACAAAAATCATAAACCGTGAAAAAATTTACATTTTGCAGTTTTCTTCCGCCCGATGAGAAGAAAGAACTAATGAAGGAGAGGAAAAAGAAGGGCAAAGATAAAGAAGGAAAAGATGCAAAGAAAGCAACAAAAGATAAAAGTAAAGCAACAAAAGACGACAGTGATGATGACGACGACGATCTTTATGAGTAAGTTTATATTAGAAAGTTTATTTTAGAAATGAATTCCCTGTCCCGTGTCCATTTCCATAGTTGCTTTTAAAAACATGAAGAAATTTTAAAGGTCTGTATCTGTCCATTAGTCTGTCAGGATTTTCATATCTGTGAACATTTCCAGTGTAAAATGAAGCTAAACGAAAAATCGATCTGGTTTTTTAAAATCATTTGTAATGTTTTTGAGTAAAGTCCCCTTTTATGAAGGGACATTAGCTTGAATGACACATTTTTTGGGAAGCTTTAGGGGCTAGAAGGATTGTTTTACACCGTTTTATGTGATTATATTTATCAATCAGCCCCTTTTAACAGTTTTTTTCGATAAATTTTTATATATTTTTCCCGTCAGAGAAAATAAATTTTTGGCGCAGCGAAAACCCCTGGTTGAATTCAAAATGCTTTTTTATTAGTAAATATTTGCTTCGAAATTTGAAAAATTCCCTTATAAGAAAATGCCGGTTTTTTCAGTAGTTTTAATTTTTAACCTTGTTATATGCAAATTAAAATTAGAATTTCTTTTTTCCCGCAAATTTTTAAGGTAGCATTTGTTTTTATAATTGTTGGAATTTTTTTCAAGTTATTAAGCTATTTTTGCCGATGTTTTTACAGGGATTTTGACAGTGATGAATTGGAACAACTGGCTGGGTCAGGGTCTGACGGCGACGACGGCGAAGTAGAGTACGACGACGGGAAAGAAGATGATGACGATGATGATGACGTAAACGATGATGATGATGACGACGGTGAAAATGCTGACGAGGATGACGATGAAGATGACGACGACGACGATGTACCGGAAGGAGAAGATATTGTTAAGGAGTTTACCATGTCATCTGATGAAGATTTAGATTAGGAAGATGAAAAAAAGAAAAAATTAACATGATGTGTAAACTTATGTTTTAAAAATAATTATTCCATTTACCATTTTAACTACGTGAATTACGACCTGCAACATGACATGTGTATGAGGCCTTTGTGTATAAACATTGAGAAATAGTGAATGGATTTGTAATGCCTTGTTAAAGATGAAAATTAATGTTTTAAGTTTTATGTTAAGTATCAAGACTGGGATTAAATAATTTTAACCATAAAATATTATAAATATTTGGGAAAAGATAAAAGAATTGTATGTGTAAATAAAGAATTGGGAATGATATATTTTACTGCTAAAACACTGTTTTAAACTACACTGTTCAGTTAATAAATTACTGATTGTTTTATTTGAAAGATACATGTACAATATATAAACAATTAGAATATCAATAAAAGGAATATAAACATTGAAAGTTGCTTTGATGTTATTATGTTTTCATATTATGTTTAGCCGTCTGCCCAATATACATTTGATATGATTTGTATCTAAAAATATTTTTGGATTTTTAGAGGGAATCGGTTAATTAAAAAAAATTTACGTTTAAGTATAAAATTTGAAATGTCTTAGGAATTGGTTAAAGTGTATTAAGCGTATTTTATTCGGGCTAAACAGTGGAAAAAAAATACAAATTACGTCTTATTACTTTCTCGTGAAAGTAAAACATTTTTCCTATGTTAAGTTGTTATCTAGTCAAATATCTTTTAGAGTAAATTGTACTGCAGTTTTACAGTACATCACGATATTATTTGCTTAAAGTTTCAAAGTTTAGATGCGTTGGCGGTAGTTTATTATCGCCTAGGGCCTTCTGATAACAAATAACCTATTTGATATAAAAGCTTAAAAAGTACATTTTAAGTGGAAGTAAATGTTGACACAATTGCGAGGTTGTAATATTGACGACGATAATCGTGAGAAGCGCTGACTTGATATGATATGAGCCGCGTCACGACTAATCCAACATAATGTGTTTGCGACCAGCATGGATCCAGACCAGCCTGCGCAGTCTGATCAGGATCCATGCTGTTCGCTTACAAACCCTATTACAAGTAGAGAAACTGATAGCGAACAGCATGGATTCTGATCAGACTGCGCGGATGCGCAGGCTGGTCTGGACCCGCTGGTAGCAAACCTTTTTGTTGGTTTAGTCATGACGCGGTCAATGGTTAACTGCGGGTTTTACCCATAGTCTACTTCAGGCGGGTTTGGGGGGGGTTTAGGTTGTTGGAATATTTTGGGCTGCCATGCCTGTATAAAAGAAAGCTCGTTCGGGAGAACATTCAAAAACCCACAAATTTTTCACGGCGGGATGAAGTTACATGAACTTATTAACGTGCCAAATAAGCGAATGTTTTAAATTGTTGGAAACTTCTTTTAATTCGTCGGTGCTGTAAGCTTACTTAAGTTCAATTCTATTTAAGTCATTTCTTGCATTAAGCGTTGATTAGTTTCTGAGTGTAATTATATTGTCGGTTTGGTTTATTATTTAAGATGGTGTGATCGGGACTATTCGTGGTAATAATATAATGCACGTAAGGAATAGTCTAGGGCCTTCTAAAGCAGGATCCTTATATACATGATAATAATATTTTTTTATTAAATTATGAAGCTTCTATAGGTCTGTTAATTAAATCGACTTTAACCATATAAACCTTCATATACACAAGTCCTGAACGTGCACGTCCTAAACAATAAAGTAATTATTTAAAACTTGCTATTGTCTTTCGTTAGTTGAAATTGAAAATACAGACTAGTTTCAATTGAAAATACAAACCTTTATTAAAAAGACATGGTTCCGCTGGGGCTCGAACCCAGGACCTCTCGCGTGTGAAGCGAGCGTGATAACCACTACACTACGGAACCAGTTGACTAACGTTATCTCAAAATAAAATAGCATTCATTGACTGAGTAAGGAAGATTACTCTTAACATATTTCTGTTTATTTGTTTGCGTACTTACTTCCCTTCACTAACATTATATCCGGAAAGACAAAAGCCGTTGTCTTTGTCATAATAAGTTGTCACAGAATGTGTCGTTTTTCTACTTGTTTAATGACATTATGCTTTTTTTAACATTTAGTCTACGAATGCATTATTACGTAAAATTTTTCGCAACTTTTACCCGCCAAAGAATAGGCTCGTCACAATACATTCACTTTTTGCACGTGCACTCCATGCAAAATTATTTTAGAGACAACGTTCCATTTAATAGGCCTATCATTATATAATGGCGGATTAAAGTCAAATATAATACAGACTTCAGTTTTATCATCAAAATCATATAGAACTACAGTTTTGAGCTTTTTCTTTCTTTTAAGGATGTATTAAATGAGCCGCGTCACGACAAAACCAACATAATGGTTTGCGACCAGCATGGATCCAAACCAGCCTGTGCAACCGCGCAGTCTGATCAGGATCCATGCTGTTCGCTATCAGTTTCTCTACTTGTAATAGAGTTGGTAAAGCTACAGTCTCACTTACATCCCGGCAGAGCCCCGGTAGACGTCCGGGGTGATCCGGGAACGACCGGGAACAACCGGGGTACATCCGTAACTCTGCCGGCAACGTCCTGGATGATCCGGGATGATCCGGGAACATCCGGCATTCGACCCCGGATGGAATAAAATATTTAATATCACCGGGGTGGTCCGGGATGATCCAGGAAGGTATAGCTTTGCCGGCTTCATCCTTAGCTCTGCCGGGAACGACCGGGGTTATACCGGGAAAGCATAGTAGCTCTGCCGGCACAAACCGGGGATGATCCGGGGTATGATATAGCCGGTAGAGCTACGGTAGAGCCCCGGTAACTACAGGCAGAGCCCCGAAGGATAAAGGTAGAGCTACGGTTGATCCCGGTAGAGCCCCGGCAAAGCCCGGATCATTTCAAAAGAATAAGGACAATTTGTGATGATTGAACTTGTTTGTATTAAAAGCCTTCCCATTTCCCTTCTATCCAGTATGGCATAAGGATTTTTCAGAAAATCATCATGAATTACTATTCTGGAACAATAGATATTATATTAAATAACAAGAGGGCCATGATGGCCCTAGATCGCTCACCTGAATTATCAAACTCATCCAAACAATTACCTAGACAAGCATTCTGACCAAGTCTCATGACAGGTGAGTCAAAAATGTGACCACTACAGTGTTAACAAGGATTATCCATATTTGAGCAGTGCGACCTAGTTTTTTACCCAGGTGACACATATTCAAACTTGACCTAGAAATCATCAAAACAAACTTTCAGACCAATTTCCAGGATACTTGGATCAAAACAGTAGCAACTAGAGTGTTAACAAGATTTTTCTATTTTTAGCTCCGGTGAACTAGTTTCACATGCGATTTCGAAACTAATCCAAGCAATTACCTAGACAAGCATCCTGACCAAGTTTGATGATAATCGAGTCGAAAATGTGACCACTAGAATGTTAACAAGGTTTTTCCATATTTGGGCGGTGTGACCTAGTTTTTCATCCAAGATGACCCATGTTTGATCTTGACTTAGAAATCATCAAAAAAAACTTTCAGACCAATTAACAGAATATTTGGATCACAACAGTAGCCACTAGAGTGTTAACAAGATTTTTCTATTTTTAGCTCATGTGACCTAGTTTTTCATCCGAGATGTCCCATGTTCGATTTATTCCAAGCAATGACCTATTCAAGTTTCCTGACCAAGTTTGATGACAATTGAGTCAAAATTGTGACCACTAGAGTGTTAACAAGGTTTTTCTATTTTTAGCTCCTGTGACCTAGTTTTTCATCCGAGATGACCCATGTTCGAAACTCATCCGAGCTATCACCTAGACAAGCATCTTGATCAAGTTTGATGATGATTGATGCAAAAATGTGACCGCTAAAGTGTTAACAAGGTTTTTCTATTTATAGCTCCGGTGACCTAGTTTTTCATCCGAGATGACCCATATTCGAACTCATCTGAGCTATTATCTAAACAAGCATCCTGACAAAGTTTGATGATGATTGGGTCAAAAATGTGACCACTAGAGTGTTCACAAGGTTTTTCTATTTTTAACTCCTGTGACCTAGTTTTTCATCAGAGATGACCCATGTTCGAACTCATCCAAGCAATTGACTAGAAAAGCATTCTGACAAAGTTTGATGATGATTGATCCAAAAATGTGACCGCTAGAGTGTTAACAAGGTTTTTCTATCTATAGCTCCTGTGACCTACTTTTTCATCCGAGATGACCCATGTTCGAACTCATCCGAACTATCACCTAGACAAACATCCTGACCAAGTTTGATGATGATTGGGTCAAAAATGTGACCTCTAGAGTGTTCACAAGGTTTTTCTATTTTTAGCTCTTGTGACCTAGTTTTTCATCCGAGATGACCCATGTTCGAACTCATCCGAGCTTTCAACTAGATAAGCATCCTGACCAAGTTTGATGATGATTGAGGCAAAAATGCGACCGCTAGAGTGTTCACAAGAAATTGTGGACGGCCGGACGGACGACGGACGACGGACGACGGACATTCACCGATCCTAAAAGCTCACCCTGAGCAAGCTCAGGTGAGCTAAAAATCATGTATCAATGTTATCATTTTCGGGTGTTTTCAATCTACTGGGGTTCTACCGGGGCTCTGCCTTGATCGTCCTAGGCTCTGCCGGGGCTCTGCCTGGATCGACCGGGGCTATGCCTGGGTCAACCGGAGCTCTTCCGGCGTCATCCGGGAACGACCGGGGAAGCACCGGCATGAACCGTTGCTTCACCTGGGCTCTGCCTGGATGATCCGGAGCGCATCCTGGGTGGTTAGTAGGGAACTACCGTAGTGCTGCCGGGGTAAGTGTGACCGCAACAATAACTTGATCCCGGATCGTCCCGGATCATCCCGGTAACTTACCGGGATGGTCCTGGGCTCTGCCGAACAGCATGGATCCTGATCAGACTGCGCGGATGGGCAGGCTGGTCTGGATCCATGCACTGTGTTGGTTTTGTCGTGACGCGGCTCAATTATATGTATAAGCATTTCAGAGGGTCTGCGCATGATTATTTTCATTTACATTTTAGATTTACTAATAGTTTTCGAACAGTCTTCTTGGAAACAAAATGATGTAGATTCTATTACAGACAAACATACATATCGTGGCGGCATGGCCGAGTGGTAAACAGGTCGGATTAGCAATCTATTGATCGCTAGCCATGTGGGTTTAAACCACGCCAGGGGCAAGCCGTTGTTGCCTTTAGCAAGAAACTTTACACTCGTTCCTTAGTACTTATAGTTGGTTCCAGTAAGGGTCTTTAAGCTTATAGATTTCTACACAGAGGAACTGCCTTGAAAATAAACTAGACTAGTGTCAACTTATAAAGAAACAAATCGCTACTGAAATATCATTTTAATATGCGAGTATATTGCTATACAATACATAAGCTATATTAATGTATGCATGTATATATTCAAGTTCACCGGATATCAAATAAATAATGAGGTTGCGCTTTTAATAGGATAAATACAAATGTACACTACACAAATGCAATCAAGCGCATTTTACTAAGCACCGTATTTTTTTATGAAATTAAAAAAAGGAAAAATAACACATACATGTTTATTCGATGAGTAAAAATAACATTCAAGTGGAATGTTTTCTTCGATACTTTTAGCTGAAGATATAGTCCTATGTTATTGTGTATGATTTAAAAAAAAAATCTATAATGGCATCAAAGACATTCAACTAAACTTTTTTCTATTTTAACCACATGTCCTGTACCCAAATTCCTTTACCACGCCCAAACGGGCTTGCTCCTTGCTTTCGTTGTTCAATACCTAGTTCTTCTTTCAACCGTTTTGACATAATACACATGCAATTTCTTTTCTCAAAACTATACTTGCAATGTTTTATATTTTTCACTAGTAAGCACATTTGCATAATTTTTGTTTACATACACGCCATATTGTTTATTTGTTGTACGTTTGTTTGTGTTAATGAACTTTGTAAGTATCATTGAATTTTTCAAAAATAATATTCACCCCTTTTTATTATTTATCTTTTTAAAATTAATTTTATATACTAGCTACATCACAGTTTTTTTATGTACACATCGTATTCTCGCTTATTTATCTTCTTTGTTCCGGGAAAAATTATTGCGCCTATTTTCGTTTATTTCTGTAAATCGTGTTGATCAGGGCGTTATTGATGATGAAGTCGAGTATTTCAAACACCGTCATCACGCTAGCACCTATAAACAATCCTATAGAACCTCCTATATCACCTGAAAAATGAAATAAAACATTGTGAAATTGATTAATGATCATGATCATCATCATCATACACAACCATATCATTATCATCTTTGTCATCATCATTATCATCATCATCATCATCGTCGTCGTCGTCGAGTGAGATTGGAGTAACACACTAAATGCCGTATTCCGTATTTAAATGCTTAAATTTCGCCTTTTCACTTCATGGAATGAACTTTAAAACGTCTAACTTATCTTTTTACACCGATTTATATACGATAAGGAATGAAAAAGGTGATATTCGGCGAAAAAAATCATATTTGTCTATTTTGTGATCATGATTTCTGCAAGCGTCTAGAGGTAGTGCTCCAATCCTGTATTGAGTTAAATCCATCGTCGTCGTCGTCATTAACAACAACAACATCAAAAGCAATAATAACGACATCATCATCAACAACAACAATGCCACCACCACCAACGTCATCGTCGTCATCATCATCTGTATCATCACCATCATTATCACAATCATTATTATCATCATCATCATCTGTCTTCCTTCTTCTTAATCAGCATCATTATGATCATCTCTTCCCCCCTCTTCTTCCTCACCTGTAATTCTGCATTATCATCATCATCATCATCATCACCATCATCATTATCATCATCATCACCATCATCATTATTTTCATTAACATCATTAACATCATCAGAATTAAATCATAACATAATTCAATGATGAGAAATAGAAAATTTTACGTAAACAGGGTTAGAATTTAGCAAGATTTTCTACTTGCAGATTTTTGCAAGTGATCAAAAGTTTAACTGGCAATATGAGGTAGTCAACTGGCATTTCCATGATACATATCTTATTTTTATTATTATTATAATACACAATGACAATGTATTTTGAACATCTGGTATGACAAATGATAATAAGATTGAATGTCTATTGAATATCAGAAACATCTTAGGACCTTCATTATTTTTAGCATATTTTGTACTTGATTACACCAACAGCCTGAAAACTCAGAGGTACTTAAAATAAATAAATATTTCAGCTTAAAAGTAAACACTTTACAGAGGAGTGCTACACATTTTACATTGGACCCTGATAAAACATCTTGGATGCTCTAATCAATAGTGTTTGGCTGTTATAAATAGACCATCAAAATATAGTTACAGAAAAATTAAATAGAGCAACTAAAAATTGATTTTTAACTTTTTGAGGTAAACGTCATCAGTAACTGCATCTGGCACAGTAAACATCATCAGTTTTGCAGCGGGCAGTTGCCAAGCATCATCATCAGCTCAGAAGATAACAATTATGTAAACGTCCAAAATTAACAGTAACTTGCAAATAAATGCCAGCTAGAGTAATTTTTACTGGCATTATTAAATTTTAACTGGCATTTTGCCAGTATGCCAGCTTAAATTCGAACCCTGGTAAACACGTGTCAACGGTAACTTACAGAGTAGGGCTATAGCATCATACGCCCTCTGTTGTTCGATTTCCTCGTGACGTAGTTCTTTGTAATAAATATCGAGCTGTATAAAATTGTCTCTGAAATTCCACAAAAAAAGTATTTTAAGCTGTAAATGAATATGTTCAAAATATTTTACCTTCCTAAAGCGTTATCTCCTCTTCCGTTGTTATTTTCGAGTTAAACTTTAAGTTGATATATGTAAAACATACCCAGGATCCCGGAAGTACGTCATACACGAAAGAGAGGATGAGCGAAGCGGGGAAAGAACCAACGACCCCCCCCCCCACCCCCCCCCGACCCCCCCCGTCGGTTGCTCCATTTAGTAAGCAGCTGACATTTAATTGTTTAAATAAAATACATATTGGAAGAGAAGTTCAAAGTGAATGACCCCGAATGCACATGTAGCAGTGCATGATTGATATGACTTTTGCTAGATTTAATAATACATGCCACTCAAAAACTGGTGTGCACATACAATCTTCTACAGACCGTGATGTAAAATAAGATTCATTTTGAAAAATGAGCCGCGTCACGACAAAACCAACATAATGGGTTTACGACCAGCATGGATCCAGACCAGCCTGCGCATCCGCGCAGTCTGACCAGGATCCATGCTGTTAGCTATCAGTTTCTCTACTTGTTATAGAGTTTGTAAGCGAACAGCATGGATCCTGATCAGACTGCGCGGATGCACAGGCTGGTCTGGATCCATGCTGGTCGCAAACCCATTATGTTGGTTTTGTCGTGACGCGGCTCAAATGTAGATTGAAAACGCTAGCGAAGACTTTAAAGTGACGAAAACAAGTATATTTTGGATACAATACATACTGGATAAACGTCTCTCCCATTTCGCTTCCCTGCAAAAACTGACGGAGTTCTTCTGTAAGAGTTTCTATTGCTTTTATGAAGACATTATCTGTATTTCTAAGTACATTCCTAAGATCGTTCTCAGATTTCAGCATTTCGAACAACGAACTGACATTTTCAGCAACATCCGTATAGTTCTGTAGAAAATCTGTCATGTTTTTGTACGTGTAGTATTCCACGCTATCGTTGTCATTTAGAATGGAGCTCCACACTTTAAGAACTGAAGAGCCGATTTGCGTCCATTGCTGGTAAATGTATTGTCCCTTCTGACGAATTTCAGTGAAAAATAGAGATAACATGTGCATATCGTTACTAACCCCTTTAGACGTAAAAATCTGCGCCAACTGTCTTTTTGTGACATTTTTGGTCGAATTTTCGTCGAAATAATCTTGTACTAATTGAATCCCGTTCGCTAAATCACTTAGAAACCCACTTCTAATTATAGAAAGTGAATTTTTGAGCGTTCTTAACATATCCGCTTGCTCTCTGAAGTTTTTGTCAAAGTCTCGTCTGATATTTGAAAAGTTCTGTTGTCGTTCTTGAATAATGCGCAAAGGTCTGTCAACAGTCTCAAAGTAAAACGTACTTTTACTATGAAAGTAGTCCTCGCAGGCGTCAATAAAACGTGCACTTATTTTTTCCATTGCTTGTACATCAAGCATACCGGAAGTGTTAGCAAAAGACTCGTCTGCAAATGTTCCGAAATTGCGTGTATATCTCAATACCTTTTTAATATCTTTACCGACGCGTTTCGAATATCGCTTGGCGTAGTAATTATGATATAGGGACTCTCTTAGAAGTGGTTTTGGAATGATGGCCTCGTTTTCATCGCGCGGAATTTTTCTAAACTTGTAGTTAAAAATCCTTTGTCCTGTTTCATACGCTGTATATATTTGTGTGTAATTTTGAAATGCTCTTTCAGCAGTTTCTATCTTGCTTTGCAAAGTGTTTGACAAATAAGTTTTGATCGTTTTAGAGACCGTGGTTTCATTGTTTTTCATGGTGTCAATCATCTGCCGCAGCAGAAGTTCCGTGTTAAACACGTGCTCGTGAAATCCGAAACATAGGTTATTCAGCGTTCTTTCTTCCATTGCATCACGTGCTCTCATGAAATTCTTTTGGATGGAATATTCTTGGTACTCGTAAATAAACTGCCGTAAGTCGATTTTTGACGTCATATCCGCCCGCCATTGTTCAAGGTTCCTGATCTGTTTATCTAGACGCTCTAGAATATCAAAGGCAAACAACTGTCTCAGCTTGTTGTAATTTTCTATCATTTTCTGAACTGTATCTTTAAAACGCTTTTGAATAAATGGGTTCATTTTCGCCGTCACTTCCCTTGCTCGGTAGAATCTGAGGTAAGAAACATATGTTTTAACCGAAGATGATTCAAAGTTCAGCTATCGCCAAAACTTCATAACATGTATTTGTCACAAAGAATAAAATGATGGGTGCTTAATGATACACAGGGCACATATGTTAGCCATATGAAGACACGATGGCTATAAAAAGAATAAGTGTGCTTTTAAGACGTGAGGAAGAAGAAGAAGAAAAAGAAGAAGAAGAAGAAAAAGAAGAAAGAAGAATAAGTTGATGATGATGATGATGATTGATGACGATGATGACTGATGTTGACGATGATGATTGATGATGATTGAAGATGATGATAATGATGATGATGATGATGATTGATGATGATGGTGAAAGTGATGATCATATGATGTAATGATGATGATGAGGACGACGGAGACGATGATGGTGATGATGATTATGACGAAAACTTACTGAAATTGTTCCGAACAAAGTAGATATCAGAAAAAGGCTTTCTTTTTTTTAGAAAACTGAGACTTCGAAAAATCTTCTTTTTTTACTTTTTTATTTCAATCTGTTCCATTTATTTTATAGTCAGCCAGCCACTGCTCTCAAATAGATCTAAAACCAATAATTTGTAGTATGATCATTTATTATTAGAACATTTTATACTTACTTATTTTTCAAATCCTCTGATTTAGCGAGTCCAAGCTGGTTTCCCTTCACGTTTGCGGAAGTTGTTGCATACGATATTGAACTTTCATATATCTGATAGTTACAGGAAGTCGGACAGTCGCATTCATCTACAGTTTTTTTCCGGATATATTCTAGAAAATAATACATAATAATTTTATTTGAATGATACTAGTATTTGAAATGAGTATATGTAATGGATTTAAGATAACGTTTATCTCTAATATAAGCTTTTGAACTCACAACAATATATATATTATTTTGAACATTTGTCATATAAAGAGATGTAAAGTAGGCCTAACGTAACGTTCATATTATTTTTTTAATACCGCATGTTTGTAATGTCGCTTTTCATTGGATAATCGTAACGTTTATATTATTAGTTATAAAGATTGTTGACAGGTTATATGGCCCTATATAAACGGCTGTTTGTAAATATAACCCGAGCCGCTAGATTTTTGACTTTATATAATGCTTATTTAAACGTCGTTTTATTAGTAAAAATAAGTATTTGAATTTGTATATGCAGTGTTCGGTTTAAGATTTAAGCCTTTTTTTACATGGCCATCTATAAAACGTTCCTGTCAATAAAAATTACGTATAAAAACATTGACGTATTACGTATGCCAATAAAGACGTATTTGTTCCAGTAAAATACTGCACTGACGATTTGGTTATACTCATGGGCTCGTAAAAACTTACCTGTCAAAATTAAAGAAAAATGAACGATCATAACAATATGACGTGACTTACCGTATGCGCGAAGGTAACAGACGTAATATTGTTCCACCGTACACACGGGCAGATTACCTAGAACACATAAAAAATGATGCCGATAATTATGTTAAATATTTGTCCTTAATAAATAAAGATGGGCCTTCAAATAAATGCCGCCATTCTTGCTTCCAATCTTTTCATATGTTTCAACGATAAAACCTCTTTTGTGCAATAACGGTAATTAAACACACATGCCATATAAAGTGTGTCATTAAATAAATATGTCACTATTCCATTAGCGCTAAATATAATATTTACTCGGGGAAATATAATTGTAATATTTACTCAGTAAAGTGTTCTTGTTTTAACAAAGGGTTTTAACTATTAATAGCAAGGATACAATTTAAGTGTTAATGAAACAAAATTTATGTTTTTTTTACGTAATGCATTGTGAATGGATAAAATGAGAACAACAGACGTGTACAAGATATTAGTTGGGACGCTGTTAAGTTGACATAAATGTAGCGATGTTTTTAGATTGAACAATCATTCCTTTTCCATAGGGTTTTTACAGTATATCAAATCTCAATATTGCATCAAAAAGACTATACAAGAATATTCTCCTTATAAAAATGTACAAGAATGTTTAAAATGTGCAACAATGATGTAAAATCATATAAAAGTTTCAAGAATAAAGTAAAATGTGCCAGAATGATGTAAAATGTGTAACACTGATGTAAAAATTATGAAAACTTCCAAAGAATGATGTAAATTGTGTAAGAATGATGTAAAATGTACTAGAATGATGTAAAATGCGCAAGAATGCTGTATAATGTACAAGAATGATTTAAAATTTGCAAGAGGCACCAAAAAAATGAAAAGTATCTACTTTTTACATCATTTTACATCATTCTGGTACAGTTTACATCATTTTACACAGTTAACATCTATCTTGGAATGTTTTTATAATTTTTACATAATTATTACACATTTTACAGTATGAAGCGCAAAAGAAAACGATAAGAAATAGTAAAATTCAAAAGAACGAAAGTTAGTTGCAATTATGGTATCCTACCATCACTTTTCTTTATTCTTCTTTGTTGTTTCAATAAAGCATATTATCATTCTGAGCTTAGTTTACCTACCAGATAAATTCGGCATGTAAAAGTTTCGGCACTTGCATTCTTTACTAACGTAGGCCGAAACACACTCAAGGATGCACATTTCCGGAGAGTATCTTTTCGTTGAAAGCAGCGTTTTGTCACCACAATCTCCGTGAGGTTTAGGCAAGTTTTTAATCTGGAACAAACATATTTAATTGCAGTACATCTAGACGCTTGTAGAAATCATGGTCACAAAGTAGATCACTTTTTGCCGATTCTTACATTTTTCATTCATTATCGTATGTAAGTTAAATTAGACGATTTAAAGTGCATTTTGGTTGGTAAAAAAGGTTAGATTTTGGCATTTGATCATTCAAGCGCTTTGCCCGGTATCTTCCGGAATACGATATTGAGTGTGATGCTCCGACACTTTTTTTAGTCTCACTCATTAAACTTTAGTTTTATTGTTTTAATCTTTCGCGAAATAGAAATGAAAAAAAAATAATGTCTTTGTTTTTTTCTCTCTCTCATTTCTTGGAGTCAATTATTAGGACGCTTTTAAAACTTCGGATTTTTCTGTTACTAACTGGGGTTAATTTTAGAACAATATGTATTTTTTTTCTGCGACAAACCAGTTGGAAATAATCAGGTCGGCAATGTAACAAGTTTGTTTTAAATGCAAGTAACGTATTAACACGTATTAATAAATGTCTTTTATCCTTCAGTGTAATAGTGAAAATCAATAAATAAATAAATCAATCAATTAATCAATTAATCTATCAATCAATCAATCAATGGAAACAATCAATCATTTACACATTACCACTAAAACTCCAAGTCCGACGAAAGCATGTGCTCCTGTCGGGATGGCTATTCCTATTTCCTCCACCCGTGGAAACTCAGATACTGACGTAGCCAAAATCTTTATCCCGTTTGCATCATGGGGACCAGGCATGGCGTCATATCGTTCAGCGTTCAACGTTAGCCGAAGACCATGCTCAGCTCCTGGGATTATGCAATTTAAATATAACCGTAACTCAATTGTACTTAAAAACAACACTTATTTTAAAAGGTAACTAGTATTTTTGTAAGAAAAATACTTTAGTTAGGCCTGTTGTAAGTAATGGTCATTAAAAGTGACTGTATGTATGCAATAATGGTAATCTTGTGTAATTAGCCCTTCTAACTTAATTGTACGCAACATCTAAAGCCATCTCATTCATTTTTAGACATGAGTATTTTACAACGATTAACGGTATTCATTGGGGCCATCATTTCTATGCATCGTTACTATCGATGCGGAAAAATGTTGGTCCCAACGGAACACCGTACTAATTATGTTATATGATAAAATAGATGCCAGCGCCTAAATAATCCATACCAACCAATCAAAAATGTCTTCAATTTTATTACCAAAGGGATTTACTGCAAGAGAATACTTTAATAATTACGTATTCTTTGATTTAAAAAAACCGTAGTTTTTTTGTGTTTCGACGTCAGTCGCAATACTATAGTTTCCAGTAATAGGTTTTTTCACAAAACGTTCGCAAAACATTACTTCTAAACATCTCTATGGGTATAATAAATGCACGTGATTTACCTGAGAATGACACATTCAGCTGAGGCGTACGTTCGTTATAGCCGTTAAACGTGTAACACATGCCGTGATCCGTTAACGTTGTGGTGAAATTATCAGCTGAACAACTTTCCCCAGCCCACGAGCAGCTGAAAGAAAAAGGTATGCTTGAAAATAATAAAGAATTGTTTCTTCTTTCTTTTTAATTGACATGCTCGTCGCTATTTCATTTATTATCATTAAGCATGCTAAAGGCACGAGGTCCTACCAATGCGGCAAGTGCAGACCAAGATAAGCTGGCACATACGGTCATGGTCTGCCCTGTTTGATACATTTATTCAGTTCATATTTTGATTCAAATATTAAATCACAAATTATTTTTATTACAAACAAATATCTTTAGATGAGCTATGCTATGATTTTGTAAAAAAACAAAACGTTTTAATAACAAATTTAAAATCGCTAAAATAAGATGTTTCTTATCCGAAGTTTGGCGGAAAGGTTCGAGAAGATGCGATTGATGTTACCTGACTATAAAGTCCTCCTTTCGGTGACCTAGTTTTGTGTACAGCTGGTCCACTCGAATATCTTTATGTAGGTTTTCTAGCCAGGATATGTTCCGTGACGTAGCTCTTCCGGTACGATACATGTCCTCTATCAGTCTGTAAAGGTCAAGGTCACTGGCTTCGGTTGCCCTGTCCAGAAAAAACAAAACAAAACGAAATGTTATTTTATACGTTAGATGGTTAAATTGGTCCTAAATAAGAAAAAAAAATCTTAGTAGGACAAATTCTATTATGTTTCTGCTGACTTGTAGAAAAAATATCGTTAACATTTGTACAATGTTGCATTTCCAATTTAACATTAAAAATGTCCATATTAATTAATGATGGATAAAACCATATACGCCAAATATATTAGAATAATGATGGCATAACAAATGGTATATCGAAATATCTAATTAAACATTTGGACGCAGTTCTACTTTTCCATTACCCGTCTTTCCAGACTACTACGTATGATTGATGATTTTGTTTGTTTGTCTTTTTAGCCGAGCCATTTTCAAGACGAATACTCGAAAACAAAGTCGGTGACTCTCTATGTTTTTCTTTTCGATTGGAATGTTTCCTTCATCGTATTAATGATCACGCAAAATTTAGATAAATTCTATCATACACTTTTCATTTTGCATTGTCCGTGCATACGCCTTGAATTGTAATTTCAATATTATGCATATGAAGTCGTCATAAAGACTAGACACATGCTATTACTTCCTTTTTGCTTTTATAACAGACTAAGTAATGGTTTACTAGAATTACGTCATTAAGAACGCTATTAGAGTATTTACTGAGATCGATGCATCAGTACATCCATTAATAAGCTAAAAGTGATAAAATCATATCTTCCTATGAAAATCACTATTTCATTTTATTCATTCTGATTTAAGTTTTAATATCCATGGTAACAGGCTGACAACTTATTGTAACATAAAATGTAATAAATATCGCTCAATAGTCTCCAAGTTAAGGCGTTTATAAATTCAACACAACAGTTTCTGTAGTATTAAACGCTTAGTATATCATTGTTGCAGATGCAAACATGTTTTTCAGTTGTTGTTGTTGTTGTTTTTATCATATGATTTTTGATGGTGTCAAGTTGTTTTATTAAAGAAAAGAAAACTACAACAATTTCAGAAGGAGCAGCAAATTGAAAAACGTAACAGTAACTCAGAGCAGTCCTTCTACCTATTTTAGTAAGCGCGTCATGGTTTCTCGTATTAAATGATATTTAACGAGATTATATGGAATCCGAAATTTACCTGAAGGCGTTTTGATTACAGATGGTAATGGCGGGAAACTGTAGACTCTGGTTATAATTTACTTTAATATTGACAGCAATTGGTGACTGTAACAGATACTGTACACGGTCCACGACCTGGACGACCATGAGACTTGAACACGTGACTGTCAACAGTAACCAGAATATTCTGTAAACAGAAAAAAGAAAAATACTAAAAGCACGAGACCCAAAGTAAATTTGAAAATGAGGGAATATCATACATACGTTTTCAAATAATGCAATAAATAGCTCACGACCCATTCAATGAGGAGGCAACAATTTCAACCCAAAGCCTGCTATTAACTCAATCGACCTGTGCAGACCAAGGTATGCCGGCACATCCGTGTCGACTGATTATGATCTGCACTTTTTGAGTTATTGACTAAGAACCGTTTTTTTTTAAATAGTTTCCTCAAATCATGAATGTTCTTGTCCTGATTGAAGTATGGAGTATTGGCAAGTCTTTTTATGATATAAAGCGTGGTCACACCATCCATTTATGTTTATTAGAAAGTTTACTTATTAGAGATCATACCCGAATGCATTTTGCATAAATGACTTTTTTGAATTTGTGGTTTGGTCAACAAGTCCTAACTCTTTTTGACAAAAGTCCTCACTTTTTGATAGAAGTCCTCAGAAAACGAATTATCATACACAAAGCAAACTTAAAGCGCGGGTGTATCTGTATTGCTATAGCATGGCTTTTCAACACTGTTTCAACTATAACTTAAGCAATTATTACATGATTATTATTCTAAGTGGAATGTTAACACAATAAACGTTTTGCTAATTTACTGTGAATAACCTCGACCTATTCCAAATTAAACAAAATCGTCCTTATTACAAAATTCCGGAAACATAAACACTATTATTTATAGAAAATGGTAACAATTATATATATAAATGGACACTTAAAAGTGGATCAAATATTGTCATAATACGTGTTGACACAAAAAAAGCGTATACTTAATATCAAAAGTACAAGTAATTATGAATAGTAAGCATAACCTACTTCCGGTTTTCAGATCTATCATAGCTATTTAGAAACTGAAAAACAAGGAGATATATAGGTTTAAACAGAATTTAGAGAAAATGTAAAATTTGTGCGCAAAACAAAGCGGAATCAGAATATCACGTCCTGCTTTGTTGTCCATTTTATTACGAATTAAGAAAAACTTTTATTCATATTGATGCTTATAACATAATGCAGTCCAAGAATAAATATAGATTATTATAGAAAAGTAAATAATTGAAGAAAATTTTTGACCATGGAACAAATGTGGAACACAAGACATTAATGTTATATGAGTATTACCACATTGCTCGTATATTTGTTTATTTAAAAATAATACTTATATATATATATATATATAAGATGTTTGTATATATATCTTGTACATGTTGTACTTATGTGTGTTGTATTTCAGGATCTATATCAGCCAATGATTGCCAATTTGCAAATGAAATTTGAACCTTGAACTTTTGCTCATATCAGTTAATTGTTTTGATACATATAAGCCTAGGACCGTGAGTTCGAGCCCCTGCGTTTTCGTTTGTTAAGGACATTTTTATAACAGACAATTCTGAATATATACTGAAATGTAAACATCACTAAAGACATGATTTATGTTGTAAAATTAAAGGTTTCAGAAATTAATTAGGAAGTTTAAATTTGTATCGGTTCTCGAGGATGAATGCCTTATTTTATTTATAGTCGTTTAATTATAACAAATTATGCATAACATAAATGGGAAGAACCACTAAAATTGGAAACTGATTGCAAATGATGTAAATGTTTCTATTGGACTGTAAGGGTTTATATATGTATATGTTTAATCGGAAAAAAGGGAATTATTCAACAGATGTTCGTGTACCATGACCACTAATCAAACTTAAACCGACAGGAAACCTTAAGTGTTTCGCCTTTGCTACAACCAGTATAGATCCGTGTACAGTGTGACTAGTCTCTTAACAGTTGGATGACTTACTTTAAAGGTACATTATGCCTCATAAATCCATGTTTTTAATTGTTTGGAAATGTCAAACATGTGCTTAATAATGGATTTACAGCATTTTAGATGTTTAATATACAAAATACTCATTCACTAAGTCAACAGAGCAAAAGAAGTAAAACACGGTTTATCTTTATGGCAGGAAACTGTAGAAAGTTTTTGAGAAATAAAATTGATAGCATGTTTGAGTCATAATGGACCTTTAAAAGTTCATCTTTATATTCCTGATAGTGATACAAGTAGACAAAGTAGGTTTAGATTAAGTCATATGGGAGAAATGTAATGTTTATTAAATACAATTTTGCTCCAATTAAAGCTCAAATTTATTACATAATAATAGGACCATCTGCGACATGGTGGCGTGCTTTTGTTTTAACTAATCATTTAATTTTGATTTGATTCCGAGACCGAAATATCATAAACGTCCCTCGGTGGCGCAGTTACTGATATGAAACCAAATTACATCTTTAGCACGTGATACATGAATCGTCGTAATTAATATAGTCCGGATTTAATTGCTTTTAATGAAAATGTAGCAGACATAAATTCCTGTAATAGAGTATTCGACTAAATTTGATTAAATTACGTATATGATCCGACTAGTATGGTGATTGAAAAAGCATTATTTTATCGTTCTTCTAAGTTTCACATTCTCTGGAAGATACGGGAAAGTTGGTCTTTGTCGTATACGTGTGTTTTCGCATTTTTTCCCCATTTTTATAGTGTAAATCAGGCATCATAGAATATAGTGGCTGCTTACTGTAAATAACTGTTTGATCTGAAAAATATCTCATTTTAGAAACGTTAATGTTAGAACTAACAAATACTTGAGTTAGTGGGAATAAGATGTTGCATATAAGATCTTGCAAGTCTGTCCGTCCGTCTGGCCGTAATTCCGTCGGTCGATGAGTTCTGATAAAATTTTAGGTTGATATGCGTGTTGCGAAAATTATCGTAGTTTAAAAGATTGTTATAAAATGTTAACCATTAATTTCTTATTGAATAAATCACATCATATAGTGTATCATAGCTGTTTACAAAAACAAATTTTGCATTAATCTCATTAATCAAAAAAAAAAAAAATAGTAGGGTGTCTGAGGTTATGGTCGTTGGCTTCAGACCACTTGCCTCCCACCGGTGTAGGTTCGAATCCCGACAGGTACTTTGTGTTTCTTTTCATGTGATGAAGCTATCATCGTTGGGTCTACGCACGGAAGGACATCTAAGGTCTGCTAGGAAAATCGCCATATGACCGATGTTGTGCGACGTAAAACCCAACCAATAAAAGTGAGTTGTATTGAAATTACTGGATAAAAAAGAAACATTTTGGATAGAACCTATACACTATAGCTTTGTGATGTATTATTCAATATCAAAATTAAATCTTACGATTAAGTCTGCGATCATTAGCTCATTATCTCTTTCCTTGATCATTATAAAGTAGATTTCACTGCATACATCCTTACCTGTTGCTGGTGTGCATATTACTACGCAATATTTGCAGATTATGAAATACATGATAATGTGAAGTATAAATGATGTACTTTACGTATAATTACTGAAAATTTATAACAACATAAAATTTGTTCAAACATTAAAAGCACGCTTCCTCATATAAATATTGAAGTAAACTATCAAGATTTTACAGAGATTCTTGAAGTACAACCATTTTCAACAGGTGTAAAAAGCATTCAAATAAACCCTAGAAGCTGTAAGCTTCTTTAATGTTCCCAGTCTCACCACAACATACACAACATACGAAAACATATGTAAAAAGTCAACATTAAGCAAGCTTTGTCTTTTGGTTTAATGCATATTTATTCAAGCTCGGTTGTGAAAACAAAATTAATCATTCGAACTCGGCAACCCGAGGTCCGTATCGAACTTGCAAACTCTAGGTTAGTATCGAATTCGCCAACCTGATGTTCGTACCGAACTTGCCACCCGAGGTTCATATATATTCGTATTTTATATTCTAAAAACGCTGAGGAGACATATTTATACATTAAAAATGACATGATTAACCTTCCTAAATTGTACATTTATTTAAGTGTATAAAGTGAAAAGGAAGATGGGATGCATTTGAATTATACAGAAATACAGAAATATTTTAATAAAACTTCAGTAAGCCAGACAGACGTTGTACATAGTATGAAGGCATTGCCTAATTATTCTTCATGATTAATTTCGTTTCGAAATATAATTGAGCCACAAAATGAATGAAAACAAGTTACGGTGCCGATGATAAGGAAAAGAAACTGTTTCTTTTCACAGAATCGGTTTATCAGTGTTACATGTCTGATACTATCATTTTTATAGGGAGCACCCGATTTTTATTGCGTTGGATTCAATCCAAAAATTGGCTAAAAGTGCTTCTTTTAATCCAGCATAACCTATACGTATGATTTTTTTTTGTTTGCTTAAAGGCACATTATGCATCAAAAACATGTTTTTTTACTTCAACATGAAATTTATAATGTTTTGTTTAAATAATGGTTTTTTGAGAATGTTAGATGCTTGTTACCTGAAGAAAGTAACGATAAATGTGAAATTATTTGTCACAAAAAAATAGCAAAATGTAAACAAAGAAGTAACGTTTATTTTGACTTCCACACAAAATACCAATTCACTTTAACTGTACTTTATGCCAAGAAAAGCAACAGATGAAAAAATGGTTCAGTTAATTTGGCTATGAGTAACCTTTGGGATAATATAAAAGAGCACCAACATCAACAACTTTTGAGAAATAAAAATAAAAGCATTTCTGAGGCAAAATAGGCCTTTAAGTTTTTATTTTTAATAAGAAGGGGTTATTTGTTGTTGTGTAGTGAGATAAATATTTCGGCTCACAACTTGTATTGAAATTCAAATCAAATTGTATAAAAAAAAATTATAACGAGTTGTCGGAGATAATGGGCATTTCCGTGGGACTGTCTATAAAAGTGCAGTAATATTTTTTTTTAATTAACAGATAAAAAGATAAGTTTTATTTCTTACCTCCGTGCGATGAACGTATTTCGCTCGGCTATGTACCGCAGTCCATGCAAAGTCGTGTACTGTGTGAACTCATACCCAAGTTCCCGCCAGGTCATGTTGTCCTTATAGTCTTCCGGATCCCCTCGGTGCGGCGTAACACTCCGTCGGCGTCGGACTTCAAAACGAACACAAATGATCCGGTCCCACAACAAACTTCGATCTTTTCATCCCAATAAAATTTCCATTTCCCTACACCCGATTCTTCCCCCAGTCATCACTGTTAGAAAATTTATCATTCGTTCAATTATTCCAAAGTCCCACTTAACTTGTTTATTTTTGTCTATTGAAAAATATTCATTCTTTATTTCAATTTAAAAATTACCACTCTAACAAAAACCCGAGAAAAATTATAAATTTCAACCTTAGAACGAGGCTTTTATGTTATTGGTAAATATATTGTATTACGAAATAGCTATGTTCCCCAGCTTCACTATACAAACTATTTTTCCCAATTATGTATTGAATATGCACTTTTTATAATTTTGACCTTTTCATAAAATGGTGTGTTCATTAATGATAATAGCCAGTCCTAAACTCTGGCAATCAGGCGTAATAACTCTGTTATAACTTTACTCACTGAACGAATTCTATTAACTTTACTCACTGAACGAATTCCGCTTTATATACGTTTTCCCTGCTCGTATTGTTATAAATATTATTCCATATCCTAAACATGCCAAGCACGATTTCTTTGTTACGAATGTATTTAGGCACACTTACAGAGTTATTACAGACAATTTTCTGATCGAATAGTCATCTGAGTACTAGGAATATCTGACATGAATTCTGGTCAGAAGTACATGTTTAACGTTTCTATCCATTGTCAATTCGAGTTTTAGCAGATTTGTAAAGTAACCCCGCCCTTTTCTCGCTACTTACACACACAGGGCAACATTTACCGTGCCACCCACTCCAACCGTTTCCACCCCGTCTCTATATTTTCCTTTTTCCGCTAAAACCCTTTCCATTTCCAACTAAGCGTCTTTTTCTCAACAAAACCCATCCTCTCCCCATTTACCTTTTCTTTTCCCAAACTCAACTGCCCAATTTCCAAATTTTGTTTTTTTGCAATCCTTCCCCTTCACCAAAACAACCTTTCCCTACCATTCCAACTAAACATCAATGTCCCCATCTCACCGTTCCCCCCGCCACTCGACCTTCTACCCCAACCAAACATTCCCACTCAACCTTCCATTCTTCAAAACCCCTCCCGTTCATTCCCTTATAACCTTTTAATTTCCCAAAACCCAACCGTTTTTTTCCAAATCAACCCCTTCTCGTGTTATTCTCTACTACTCTTTACCCTATTTACTTTTATTCCCGCCACTATTTTCCCGCATTTTCCCCGAAGCGCCTTTAACTGAATTTTTTTTCATACAAAAAAGTTTTTAAAATATATAAAATATCATTTTATAGGGATCTTTTTTGATTTTCGTTGACATGACACTGAAAAAACTTTTTTCAAGGTCAGTAAATTGTCCGATGAAGGTGAATTGTATTATTTCAGATCATTCGCTGCCTGCGTTTTTACCCCAAAAATCATTTTTAATGCATATGACACAAAATTGAAAAGCGTTTTGTCGTTTTTTAAACTCAAATTGGACTAAGAGTCGCATACAAAGACCCAATCAATCCGAGTCCGCAATTGTCATGTAATTTTTTTGCGATTTTTGCTACCCTTATTTTAAATTAATTCTGTGTGTATTCCTATAGTATCTTTTCCATGTTTTTCCCGTTTAAGGGCACCCAGTTGATCTTTGTTATATGATTTGAGTCCTTAGTAGAGCTGCTTGAAATAGAAACCGTTGAAATGTTAATACAAGTATCCATTTACTTTTTATATAAGTTGTTATCCGAAGTTTGACGGAAAGGGCCGGGGAGATGCGATTGATCTAGCAAATCAAACTTTCGGCAATCGCAACTCTTCGGTTTTTTCCGTCACAATTCGGTGAATAATTGTATCTTTGTTCTCTAAACACGGATATTTCATCTCTCCGACAAGCGATATACCATGCTAGCTTTCAGTGGTAGATATGTAATATATCTCGGTTGTCTAACATTGTACGTTTATTCATCTACGTACCTTGTCATATCGGGATGTTCTGATCCAATAATTAGATCGGCACAGTTCCAATTAACGATCTCAGTTCTAGAGAAATGATTTATGTTCCTTTTTTTTGAGATCGAAACAAATCCAATTATTTCACACCATTATCATGTATCTGTCATCGGAAATCATGCACGGAATCTTATGTAACAGTTTGTAATACAGTGAGTGTCATTTGAGAGGTGTCAAATATTGGAGAACAATTCTTGTTAAAAATGATTTTGTTAAACAAGAGGACCTTCCACGTGCAGATTGTTCGTCTGCTTTGATGCAGGTAGATTGATTATTACTTTTACGTAATTACAGGGTTATAAAATATTGATACATGTACTCAATTTACTCGGACGTAAACTGTAATAAAATTGAAAACTATCCTCTTTTGGAAAGACCAATTTTCAATTTATTTGTCCCAACTAGACATTCTGAAATAATGGCAAAAGAATCCTGCTAAAATTTTCATTCGATAATTTTATCATAAAATAGACAGGAAATTACAGCAAAACTGCAATTTTGGCTCACATTAGAATAACTTCAATGACATTTTCATTATTGCACCATTTGAGCCTAAAATTACTGCGATATTTACACTATGTACAAACTACACTCAGGGGCAGGTAATCTATCAGTCATTCTTATCTCCCTTGATATACAATACATACTTGCAGTGCGCAAATAAGAACAGTTTCAGTTGTAATCAGAAATGTATTTTTGAGGTTGCCGATGATGACAGAAACGCTCTGAAGTAGCTAACATCCTGACACTTTCGGGTAAAGGTAAAAAGTTTTTCAATCCAAAAATCATTTTAAAAAGGTCACATTGTTACAAAAAGGGGAAATAAAATAACTATATATTTTTTTTTAAGGGAAAACCCAAGGGCCCGACGGGGGTTGAAAAAACAAAATCAGAAATTAAAATTACTACATCAAAACTGTAAAACAAAAAGCCGAGCTCCTTATTTGGTCAACCTAGGGGTCCGCCCAAGAAACAAAGCACTGTCAGGCCAGAAAATACGGAGCTGAAATAATGATTTTGAATTTTTAAGTCTCCAATAAATAGGAAAATATTAGTTTACAAAAGGAATAAGATGATGGCGAATGCAATGAGAGATGATGTCCCAGACTGGGTTACAATATAACAATGAATAAGCATAAGCAATTACAAGCTACATGTATATTTTCCATGAAATTACTGGTGAATGGTATTTTTAAAGGAACTCTCTCTGAAATCATCAAAATAAATTTTGTAAGCAAGTCGATGAGGAAGGGTGTGTAAGCCCTTAGTACGAATAGAATGCCTAAACGGCCTCGCCCTTTGCTGGAAACGGCAACCCTTATCAGATCTAACCTTCACTTTTGTTACTGTACGTTCAGGTGCTCATCGACCGCTGTACAGTGACCTATTCTCGGCTAAAAATTCATTTCATTGGGAGTTTGCATTGAAGTACATTCTTAAAAATTAACTCTGGTGACATGTCCATGCTCCGTACTCGACATCGAAAGCTGCTTTTTGTGTTTTAACGGGCGGATGGACCCTCATACGTACTAAGCTATATGCCAAATAGCTATGCTCTGAGCATTTTAGTTTCCCCACAAGAAGATTTTAGTGTGTTTCATACATAAGAGACGGTAAGTCTATGCCAATTTAGTGAATCCAAGGGCAGGGCCAATTTTTACCCTCGGGACATATATTATACTGTTTTTGTAGATGATCGCGAGGTGATGCCTAACGCCATATATCTACGCTCTGGGATTTGTATTTTACAATATTTTTGTATTAAAATGACCATTATTAATAATATTTATATATGATCATTTTTGCAATAACGCCATATCTTTTCTTCATAATGCATAAAATGACCTTATTGGCCTTCCGTGGATCAAAATAGTATTATAAGGGTCGACTTACGTACATAGTTGGTACATATTTAGTATTATTCAGTGAATTACTGGCCTGCGCTACACAGAAAGTTTTAAGTGTATACCACGTCCTAGAACATAAACCTAATTTTAGGACTAACTGAAGACATGTGTCCTTGGGCGCCTGTATTGCTATTTAAAAATTACAAGTCATACAATAGGGTGCAGAAGTTGAGACGTTTTCTTCGAAAAAGGGTCATAGTCACGGTTTTGATCTTTGGAATGATTTCAGTCCAAGGACTTCCTATGAATCGCTACCCTGATTTCAAAATTAATATGTCACCTTTTGGCAGAGGTATGAATGGTAACGTGTTTGGGGTTCGTACTCGCAGTGTCTTCAAGGGTTGATGAACCCTCATTAAGTCCATACACACAAAATTGTTTTTCTAACAGTGTGAGATACTTATTCAACTGACTTCTAACTCAAACCCTTACCATAAATTTACCCGAATGCGTTCCTAACGCTAAACTAAACCTAATGTATATACAATCTTCTTAGGCTCGTAAACTTAATATGATTCTCTGAAGGAAGATTAAAGTTCCTAGGAAGGACATTTTCTACTTCACAGGTAGATTAAACCTCACTTTGCATTGTTTAATTTGACACACTGACCTCACAATATTAAGTAAACACCCCCTCCACACACTCACACAAACACACGCACCCACACACACAGAGTTTATAAGTGGCCAAACTGGACAAAAAAAAGACATTAACTAGAAAATTTCAATAGCTTTTCTATATTTTATTCCTACATTTTAAAAATGGCAACATGAAAATTCGACCATGACATTTCACAGCTAAATTTAATGCACCAATCAAATCAATGCAATGTTATATACTATAGAATTAATACAAAATTAATATACAATACAAATAGTGTTTTTTTTCAACAGAAAGAAAATCTTGATTTTTTATTTATTTATTTAAAAACAACTCTAAAACAATTGTACATGCAAAATATACATTATACCACCTGTGTGTCTGTGAAATATTTTAATGTTTGAAAATTCTTAACAAATTCTTACTTACAGTATGATACAACATCAATAACAACAATGGCACAATGTACACTCTGTTATAATGAATAATCTTCTCTCGTACAATAAGCCAACTTCTTCACAAAACAAATGGACATAAAGTCATTATTATGAAGTAGAAGTACATGTATATTTAAAGAGTATATAAAGTTCAGACATTCAATGCCTAGATAGAAAATCTATTCACACATGTAAACACATTTCTCAACAGTGTAAACAAACACATTTCTTCACAGTGTAAACAAACACATTTCTTCACAATGTAAACAAACACATTTCTTAGCAGTGTAAATAAATATATTTATCACAATGTTAACAAACATATTTTGCCTTAAGTAAACAAACACATTTCTTCACAATGTAAAACATCAAACTTCTTCACCATGTAAATAACTGCATTAATTCACAATGTAAACAAACTTGTTTGTTTACACTGTAAAAATGACATTTTTTCACAATGTAAACAATCAAATTTCTTCACAATGTAAACAAATCTAGTTCTTCACTATGCAAACAACTGATTCCTTAAAAAGTCAACAAACTTATATTACAATGTATGCACAGATGAAACAACTTCACTTCTTCACAAACACATCAATTCTTCATGTGGACAAAGAATGCCTATAAAGATTGTATACATAATGTTTAAATAGGGGAAAGTAAATCAGTTAACATATATTAATGGATACACAACATGAAATAAGCTATTATAAGGTCATAAATGCTGAGGGATATAATGTCTATTAGGCATCATGTTTATTATTCTATTTCACATTATTGTAAATATATATAAATATCATCATGTGTTAAAATATCCAACAAAGCCACAAGAGAAAAGATAAAATCCGTAAATCAGACTGAAAAAACATCATTAAATATAGATCAAATAGAAACTAGAAATATGTCTATAGCATACTATTAAATGCCCCCTCATTTTAATTTCACAACACATATTGGGGATTAATGTGAAACAGCTGTAACTCATATTATACATAATGAAGGAGTTACATCTGTTTCGCACGGATTCATCAATATTTCATACTTTATACTTCTGTTAATCCTACGATCAAGGTGACTACAGTAATTAATAAGATTAGGATTTCACATTGTCACTGTGACCTTGATCTTTCACAGTGACCTTGACTATATGATCACAAAATAAGAAGGCGTCACTAGCTGTTCTTGGCAAATGCCCCTACGTTTAACAAAGTTGTGCTAATTTCTTCTCAAGTTATTGATTGGAAAACTATTTTGCAGTGTCATAGTGACCTTGAACTTTGACCTAAAATTCAAAAGGAGTCATCTACTGGCTATGGGCAATGTCCCTATCAAGTTTATCAAACTATGTCTTATTTCTTCCTATGTTTTTGATAGTATTAGGATTTTACATAAAGTTTCACTGTGACCTTGACCTTTGACCTGGTGAGTGGCTATGGACAATGCCTCTTCTGAGTTTATCAAACTTTTGACTGATTCCATCTCAAGCAATTTATCAGGTAAGGATTTTAAAGTTTCAGTGATTGTGACCTTTGACCTTTAAAAATCAATAGGGGTCATCTCCTGGCCATTGGCACTGTCCCTTAAGAGAATTTCTGACCTTGAACTTCAAACAAATTATTACCTAATAATGTCAGCCTTGACCTGGCTCTTTACTGGTGACAAAGGCTTATCATTTGTGGTTTCATCAGGGGTTAAAATCACTTAAACAAAACACAAACAATACTAAATTCAAATTTGGACAATTCATCATAAGACTGAGTGGGTCAAAGTGTTAAATTCACCTGCAAAACTATGCTTTACCTTCATTTGATAATAAAATACAAATAGTAAAATTTAACCTGCTTACTTTGTGTAAAGGATTTTCCCAGAATTAAAGTGCAACTTTCTTTCAAGCTGGTTAAAGGCTCATTGTATAAGAAAAATTCGAGAGAAGCTGAAAAAATTTCATATTTTTCTTTGGTGTACTGTACCGTTCAGTGTATAAAGTACAAACATCAAAGAATAAAAGCCTATTTCAACACCATTATCCCCGAATTATGTTCTGCCATAGATCTGAAAACATGGATAATTACTTAATCATCTAATAAGGGTTAATATTCAGCACTCCCCCCAACAAAATTTGTGCAAATATTTATAAACTAAAAAAAAAACATGCATTATTTTTTTCTGCTATTTCTTGCATCATAGAGTAATGCCTAAAGTTTTAAAAGGTGATTTTTGTAAAGATTTTACAGGTGAAATAACACTTAACTTACTTAACTTGATGAGCATTTTAATACATGTATTTATATTTCAGTCTGTGTATAACAACAAGATTCCCTCTAATGTTGTTATGTTTAATGAACATATACTGTGTGAGTTTGGATCTATTTCTAGTACATGAATAACAAAAAAATTTCAATGACAATATTTAACCCTTAACCTGCTGAAACCCGGCAGCTATTAGCCTTTGTAGGTCACTAGTATTAAGCCAGAAGCAACCTGCGTAACTATTTATATGATTTAATAGGAGTTAACCAGTTACTGCACTCGGGTGACGATCTGTGCCTGTTCACTCGGGTGAAGATCTGTGCCGGTTCATCAGACTGGGCTCTATACTATTGGTACCCTAATTAGAAACTTATTTTTTTTATTATAAAAAATTAATGAATGCAGAGGACAAATCCATGACAAATATTCAACACGTCATGCAATCAGCTGTTCATGGTTTAGCCGGCTTTCATTATAGACTTATAATACCATGTGTAATAATAACAACGTCTAGCGGTAAGAGCAAATATGACCAGTTTGTGATCAAATCTATAAAAATTCATGATTTAAGAATATAGTGTATCATTTTAAAACTTCTTACTGTAATGTTTTCTCGCCCAAAAAAATTCTAACATCGGCCAATATGATAATAAATTGGCCATTTCCGGAACATTATTTTTCACAATTTTCAGTATATGATAATTTTTAACCGTTGATAACCGGAATTTAGTCCATAGCGATAAAGGATGAGTCATTGTAAATAATTAATTAATCTACCTCTGTACAGGCAAAGGTTAACACTCTTATGAACAATATGTATTTTTTCAATTCAGAGATTTTTTTTTTGATATTTTTACAATCTATTCCCTACAACGACATGATGATAAAAATAAACAATACAATTTTGAATTTTGACAATTTAGAAAAGATTTTAAAGCTTGTATTATGTATATAGAAAAATATACATTATAAGGACATGTGTAAATAATAACAATAGAGCACATTTTACTTTATAACATTCATAATATTTCTTTTACACGATTTTCTACATAATTCAAATGAGAAATAAATACAATGTCATGATATTTTAGCAAATAAACACAACAACACCTTAATTAACACAATCATTCAATAATTAACCCAATTATACCTTAATTAAACTAATTGAACTATAATCAACACAACCATCCTTGAATTAACCTAACCAAATGCATAAACAACAAAAGGTCACATAAACAATGAGTTTAACAATTATTTGTGGAGATTCTACAATTTCTATTCTAAGCAACAAACCCTGTAGCCTAAAGATGGACAACTGATTCTACCAATGTGAGCAGTTCAGACCAAGACTACCCGGCACAGCTGTGCCATCTGATGATGTTCTGCAATGGTCACTAGTCATTACTTATTTTAAAAATTTCCCTATAAGTGATCAATGTTTTTGTCCAGAATGAAAGATGGACAAGTCCATTTAAGGTACTATGCATGGTAAGGCTTTTATTACCAACATTTTTCAAATAAGGAAATCTGTGACATCAACTTATGCTTCAAGATACCACTTTCACATACATAAATATGCTTGTCAAATATAAAAGTCTATATTTAGACCCAGTGACCTTGACCCAATTCACCTCAAACCCAATTTGAAGGTAACCATCCATGCCAGATTCTTTCTAGCCGAATATGGTAGATATCAGACAAGAAACAAGTTGACAATGAGTAAAAGTAAGTAAAATATGACAGACAGGAGGACAACCAAGTGGTTATAAGCTCCTCAAAAATTGTTCTAGAAGCATTTAAATTTGAACTTTAAAAAGTTAAAATCTTCAAAACTTGACTCAGTTAAAAGACTGCAATTTAGTAAGTAAGTCTTATATATAAAAAAAGAATGAAACATTTCTATACCAACAAAAAAAGTTTGAGCAAAATCAAATAAACTTTTAAGACATTGAACTGAATATACAAATACATTTTCGCAATTTTAACCATCATTTAAATCACTTGACAATTCTAAACAAAACTGTCCATAACTACTGTAATCAATAATTATTAATCTCTTGAAAACACATTTTAACTCTGTAAATTTAATTGATTTTCATTACTTAATTTTATCTTAAACAGTGAATTTAAAAGAAGTCACAACTGCTTAAAACTGTTTTCAGCCTTTTTGATTAAAGAGACTCCACTGAGGTATATTGACATGATGGGATTGAAAATATTTTTTCAAGATTAATGTTCCATTTGATGAAGGTCCAGACCAATAACTTGTGTGCAAAATTTTGTTTTTGTTTACTCACTATGCTATTCCAAAATAATATTTCAAATTGTGCAAAAATGATGCAAAATTGAAAAACGTATTTTTCATGGGATTTACATAATTTGGAATAAACTGCCCCCCTCCCCCCACTCCTACCAGCAACATAGAAAATATGTAAATTCTGGCTTATTGTTGTTTCTCTTATATATCTCTTTTAAAATGGCAACAAAACACATGCAACTTAATACTTCATGTAAGCATTTGGCGAAAAAAACAACAACGGTGAACTAATAATCTTATCTAAATGCAAAAATTACTTAACATCAATCATTCAAACAAAGATTATCACTTTGCATGTAAACAAAAGGAAAATCTGACAGAAGAGAGAGAGAAAAAAAAGAGCATCTATAGAATATGGATAAAAATAATATCTAAAAATAACTTTAACAACTTTAACGACGAATTACACATGACCCCAGGAACAAAACAATAATCTGTATCTATACACTCAATAATTTGATGAAAATATTTACAATATCAATGTTTAACCCTTTTTCTATTTTACGTATTATCATATAATTCTCCATATTAAATACCTAACTCACTATGTCCCCCTGATGGGTTTGACAGAAAACGAAGATAGATAGAAAATATACTAGTAGTGCAAGATGAAATGTACATTTAATTGTCAACATGTGATGTAAAAAAAAAAAACAACCGCTGTTTTAAATTATCGTCCCTTATAAACATTGAGCACTTCTAACACATGATATAAAATGACCATATTCGGATTTTCATCATTTGGTGTTTAATTATATAACTTGTAATAAATTCATAATCTAGTGCATTATTTTTTCCTAATGATTAACATTGGATGCTCTAATTCGATGCTATGCATGTTTGTCAAGTTGGTGTGTGGAAATCGTATTCCTTACATGATAAAAGCAAAACAATCAACAGTCAAATAGATTAGTATGTTTTAAAAATCAACGGTAATTTATTGACAAGATAATTATAAGTTAAACTATAACATACAACTCTTAATTTCGTTCTAACATGTACACTAAGTAAGTTATTTGCAATTGACCAAATTCACTGATCAGTGATGTTTCTAGTTTTTGTTTGTTAAAAGAAAAATGTATTAATCACAAATTGTAATGATGCGTATATTTTACATTTATATGTAATGTAGGGTTATCTTAGTTCAGAAAATAAATAAATCAAAATATGGTCCTTTTTATCATGACGCAGCTCATAACTATGCAACAAGTGTGAAATTTTATGTAATACAGTTGACTAATGGGAAGTAACTCTTTTCTATTTTCCAGCTTGCCATTTCCTAATTACCTCCCTAAGATGCTTGAACTTGGTAAGTTTAGTTAAATCAGTAGTCAGATCTACATAAAGTAAGCAGAGGGCAAATAAATAACATTTTAATGATGAACTCAAGAATGCCATCTAAAATTAATTTCAATTAATTAATTTTAAATTAATTAATTTAAAAATTCAACAAGATTTTTTTTTTTGCTTTGCTTTTTTTTGTCAAATTAAAAAAATGAGTCAATTAGCAAAATAAAAAAAGTAACTGTAGCAAACAATGTCAAATGATGTGTAATTTTTAACAATAACAACCAAAAAATGTAATTTTTGCACAAAAAAAAAAAAAAAAATGATAAAAAAGAACAATAAAGCAATTCAAAACGTAACAAATAGTATCAAAACTGGTCAAAATTGGACAACAAAGCGGTGGTCTCATCTTTATCATTGCCAGTTAAATCTTTCATCGTATCATCTACACCAGGGAGGTAGAATGGTGTATTCTGTAGGATATCTGAACGTCCCGCATAAATACCTTGTAAATGCGTTTATTCACATCTGGCGTAACACTAGAGTCAAGGGAATACTGGCCGTCGGGGTTCACACTAAGATTTTAAGGAATTGCTGTTCATGTTTTGAGAATGGGGGAAATTTCCAATATACGGCTGGCTGTAGGACGAGAAGTCTGATTTTTCTGAAAAGTTTTGAATGAACTGTCGAGGACTAAAAGCGTTCGTGCTAACTCCTGGAAATGTGCCGGCTGAATTGTTACCGTAATTTGATGAAAGAGAGGGCTTGTTTGGTGAAATGTCAAAATCGGGAAACATTTCCGATTTTATTTGATTTTCAATATTATCTTTGCTAAATGAATCACTCCTATTAACAGCGTTTCCCATACTTTTTGAAAGACCTTGATTAAAATGATCCGGTTTATTACTACTTTCTCCGAGGAATGAAAAGTCCGTGTCTGATATTTGAAAACCTGACCAGCGTTTATTTTGAGAATTTTGTTGATATCCTTCAGGGCCAAGATTATTTTGTGAACTTTGAAACTGAGAGGTGTGACCTGTTGACACGGACCTGTGTAAGTTACCCCGGTTATTTCCTTGAGAGTGATCTGAACTGTGAGTGGCGGAGGAGGACGACAGCAAAGCACTTATCTGAGAATTCTGTAATGGCATATTCTCGCTGAAGTTGGGATGCATTGCACCTTGAGATGTGGAAACCCGACTTTTCGGGACTGGAATAGTACCGTAAGGCTGAGAATTAGTCCCGAACCGTTTCATTATTTCTGTTTTAAGTCTGTTGAGGCAATACTATCAATCTGTTTAGCACTTAAATTTTGATTTATTTTCACACTTTTCTCACTATCCTGATTCAACGAATTTGAAACACTTTCAAAGGGACTGAGGTCTAAATCATCGCTTTCTGTCAACGTTGAGAAATCCGGTGAATTAGTAAAATCAGCAGGCTCAAAAAACCTATCGCCAGGTAAAAAATCTGGCGATCTAGCACTTATAGAATTTCTATTTACATGTAAATCACTTTTATCAGGTAGGTTAACGAGACTGTCACTTCTAATATTACTTCTCGGGAAATTTACTCTTTCATGCGTGTTAGAATGTCTTGAGTCTCCCCCTTCATCATCGATTCTGAACGTTCCCGATATGACACTCGCTCGTGATCGATTACTCGGTAATCCAGGACCCATTTCTTGCTCCGATTTAACACTAACCGAGCTATCTTTTCTCTTTAAAACGTTTTCACTACCTGAAGTCAAGAAATGGAAGTCGCTTGAGTCCACTTCCTGTTTTATAGTTGTGTACTGATCTGCTCCGCCCATTCTGCTGTCACTGTTATTCATCGAAGCATCTGCGGGTGACTGGCCTGTGTCGTAACTTTGACTAGGTGTGACCGGAACCCCTGAATTTCTTGGACTGTTGCCAACTGAGGGTCCTATAATCGGATCATGCAGCCTCGAGTGTTCCATAAATTTTCTCCGCACTTTGAACGTTTCCGAACAGAAATCGCAAGAGAATGAACCAAAGTCATTATCGTGAGTAGCAACATGTAGGGACAAGGAATCTGCAAGGAAAACAATCAACATAGTTAAAATCAACAAGCATGCTTTATGGACTAATAAGTTAATATGGAATAATTGAGAAGTATTTTAATTTTAGAAAATTCTTGTTTTAACCTTTTCCCTTATATAAGCGTGTTTCGACGGCTTTTTGCCCCCCCCCTTTCTGAGGCCTCAAACAGTGAAAAAATGTCCTATTTAGACCCCAAACACTGTTTTTCGTTTGAGAAATGTTGTTAAAAAAAGTGACCATTTTTTCGGCGCCGTCCCCCATCCAAATAATACATCAGGGGGTTGCCAGAAGGGGGATGTGCCCCCTTCTGTTTGGGGGGTTTGAAGGGGGGCGGAGTCCCCCTCATCGCCAAGAAAATTTTGGACTTGTGAGAGGCTTAAAATGTCCCCAGGTTGATCATAAGGTAACGTGTAAGCAACGCTGAAAAGCCTTTGACTCTATCTCAATCCCTTGAGAAGTTGCAGCACTTTGAAATAAAATTTGATGGAAAAAATCGAGGCAAAAAAGTGATTTTTGGCAATTTTGAGATGTCCCCTCGTTGCCATGGTAACAGGAAATTTAAGAGTGAGCATGTCGTTACAAAGGCAATGGTCCAGTCAACATTTGTGCCAAGTTTGATTAGTATGTTTGATTAGTATTGAAGCATTTGTTATAGTTTCATAGCAGTTTGAACTTGTAAGAGGAGGCTTTTCAGTGAAAATGGCCATTTTTCACAATATGCTCATGGGGGAAAGGGTTAAAGTGTCAAAGAATGTTAACTCGAGTTAATACACCTATCTCAAATTGATAAAGATACATTCATAGCAAAAATTAATTCGGGCAACATTGCATGCAAGGAATTTGTACGCATTTTGCAGACAAGCTTTTGAAGAAGTATAATACAGACACACATTTACCAAACTACCATTTTCAAATTAAATAGGAATTATCTGAAAGAGATGTGAATCTTGCCAAAGAAACATTGTAGTTAACTTCTTGCCCTGAAGACATGTTAAATGATATAAGGCTACATGTTTAACTAATGAAATACTTTTACACAATGTAGGTACATGTAAAAATAATTGTTCCCATAACGTTGTTGTCTATTTGTGAAAGAGTTGTAAAATAGAATGTGTCTGCTATTTTAACACACATGAATAGTGTTTGTACACAATATAATATTCTGGAACAAAATATGATAGTAGGGGTTTCAAGCAGAAAGCCTCCAGATTCATGCTAATTTTCATGAAAATTTGAAAATGTATTTAACAGTACAATATTGTGAAATTACCAAAAGAATGCAATTTACACATTATCAATGGCACTTACAACCCATCATGTAAATTACCATAAAGAGGTCAAAATATGCAGAAATAGCCCTTAATGTGTTAGTAACGCAGTAGAAATATACATGTAGTTATAAATACTGAAAAATCTGTCATGAATCATAACATGTAAATTATTACTAGAATTTTGAATCTTTATACTTTTCCTAAAATCTTAGTACATTTTTCTCAGGTTTGATTTTATCAAAATATTTTTGCTTATCTGGAGGTGTGCAGCTTTAACAGATTATTAATGATTTTGTGCATGCTCCATTCCTTCTTAATGTACAAACATATTTCTTTCTTACAGGTATTCTAGAATAATTCTTTTTCAAAATTTAAGCAATAACTTTGTTAACTACAGTCAAGACATATAGCTTTAAACACTTAATGTAATATAAGAATCTTTTTACAAAAATGTGACACATGGGTCCAGAATGTCAACATGGCCATTATCAAGACCTTGAACAAAACTACATGGATCTTACTTAGAATCAGCCTTATCCAGCTATTTTAGGAAAAGGACCCTGGTATAAATTGGGAAAAAATTGGGCATTTTTGGAAGTCAATAAATTATAGATTTAAAAAAAGTTAATAAACTTATTTTTTAGTAGTTTTTTTTTTTTTTAAAGTGTATGATCATATTACCTTCCACTTCTTATGAGAAACAAATATAAACAGTTTCAATTTTTCTTAGAATTTAGAAATATTTTGATTTTTGTGGGCTGTTATTCAATATTGGGATTTTTTTTATGAAATTGGGGAAAAAAAGAGGATTAGGAATGAGACCTTATTTCAACTCCTGCTTAAAAATGCTTAAAACGCTCTGAGAATGAATATGAGTACTGTATGAAAGACTACAATGTAAGTGTTTTAGGCCTTTATATGCCCATAATTACGATGCATACAAAGCAGCTGATACAAAGTAACAAACAAAACTTCAACAATTACTTAATTTGCTGAACTGAGTGAGGTACATAATTTAACCTTAAATTATGATAATAATAACTCAACAATCTAACTGAAGTTCAGATAGTTTAACCGATTGTTAATCATTTTAAAAAATTTAAACGATTGTAAATCATTTTAAGGTGACAACGGAGTCAATTATCACTGAAAAAACCTAAAATGAGATTTTTTGCTTAGTAGATTTATCAACCATTTCTGAACACATTCGTGATTTAATTTTGGAAGCAGTTAGTCCAAAAATGTGTTTTTAAACGGTACCTGTACCATTTTTATCTGCTATTCGCGTAACCTGTCAATTATCGATAACGCTCCGCCCCCTGTTGAGGCATCAATGAGGGAAATCGGTAGTTCCATATATCCGTGAATTACCGGTCCATACTTGTCCATACTACTCGTAATTCATGTATCGTACAAATACCGTACATCTTTTATGAATATCGTCTACCTTTTATTTAGCATTTTTTTATAAAATATGAAATTGTCGGCCAGTGTACGTAACATAATGTATAAAACATAAACAATTAAGCATAGCGGCAAATCGCACGACCACGGGGTTGTTTAAAAATATGGTTGCTAAAATATCCATAATGTGTGAAAATAATTTGTCTGTCCCGTTAATCTGATAGATATTACATTGAGTTTATGGACTTTTGAACGGATTCAATGGCATGCTTTACATTCAACCTCGTTTTCTAACAATGTCAAGTAAAACAACAACAAAAACAGACAACTTTTTTTATGTGAACGCCTATATATGACTTGTGGTAAACCATTTAAGATTGTTTAAGGATGATTATTTCTCTATGAATCAATAAAAAAAAAAAAAAAAAAAATATATATATATATATATATATATATATATATATATATATATATATATATATTATCAGTGTATGCTTTGAATAAATTGTTCGCCAGTAAATCGAAACACAGTACTAATAAACCTGGGACAAAGTATGGAATTATTGTATACCCAGTAGAAGCTGGATCTCTATGCCGTGCGTAAATGATTTTCATGATAATAGATGTCAAGAAGGTCAGATCATAATCATCGAGTGATACCTTTTATTTCTATTAAAATATGTCAAGCATTTATAT
>NW_026866502.1:185000-217079 GCF_026571515.1 Ruditapes philippinarum | reverse complement strand
CGGGTAAGTACGATAATCTGAGATTAGATGAGATGAACGCCAACGTCCTTTTAGTAAAGTACTTGAGGATGAATAGCATGTTATATTAGAGTTCCTAGTATTATTATGATGATTTTAGATCAGAATAACTCGTTAATGCTGTATTGCCAAACCTTCCTTTATGAATTTTAGCAAAGATAACCAACTTGATGTTTTGTTTCTAGTCATCCATTAGACAGAAAATGTGCCAAAACCTGTTATAATATTATTCAACGTCGCCAATTTTACTTATGTAAATAATATCTTTATATTGTGCATGCTTTTGTACCTTTTTATTATTAATATTAGATGCTAATTTAAGAGAAATCAGGGTGATTTTTTTTTTAATTGCCCTTTATTTGTATAGTAATGTTTTGTTTTCTTTTTGTATGTTTTGATGTACGTTTTTATTTATTTCAATTTCTATTTTATTTTATTTGAAAAACAATTTAAGAAAATAGTGACTGTTTTTAATCAAATGAATATATATAAACGTTACATATCTTTTTATCTTTACTTTGATTGCTTTCAGCTTTACCTCTGAGAAACGATAAAAACTGTGAAAATAGCATTGTTGAATATGAAATATGGTTTAATAAAGTTAGACAAAAATAAAAGTCCATACAAAAAACAACTCTTATATCTTTACAGATGATACTGAACAAACATTGAAATTTGTTTATCAAAACCAAAATCGTAAGGGGTTGAAATTGTTACGATTTGACCCTCGGCGTTCGCAAGTTTTCTCTGACACAACGGAATATCTGTGACGCATTGACTGGGATTTAATTAACAATGCTAGACATGTTGTTATGTGAAAATAGTTGGCTGCTTTAGATACACACAAATACTAGTATTTATCACTCTTTTATCTTAAGACGCAAACAAACAAAGGTCAACAAGCTTGTGTCCATTGGAATAACAAATCTAAAGTTAGATTAAATAGTTAATTATACGACACCTAAAAAGCAAGTGTTTGCTAAAGTGGAAACGAGACACACATAAAACTTTACTTGGTATATTATCGCCATACGTCTAAACCTTTTTGAACAGATTTTTCTTGAAACACATTAATACATGTAATAGCAATAGTCGACACAGACATATAAAGCACAGCACATATCTCCGTATGACAGGAATCTTTTTTTTTAATCATCAGAATCACATTTATACTTCAATTAAATTAAAAAAATTTAAACTGTTCTCTAATCTTATCTGTATTTTGATCAATAGACAAAGTTATCTTATTTATCTTATTTTAAAAATACAATGGCTAATACAATATGGTAAATAGCTTGTAATACCAATATAAGTGCCGTAACATAAAGCTGATATGCTTATCTTAATAGCAAGAACTTCACGACAGAGCTGTAAACGGAAACACTTTTCTTGTCTACATTTGATTTGTTTTTCGGTATTCGTGAAAGTCTTCATGCCTTATGTTTTTTGTTTGTTTGTTTTTTTTTCTTCTTTTTTTGCTAAACAGATACTAATGTAATTTGAACATCCTAAGAATCAATTTAAATTCTACTGCAGATATTTTCATACAACAGCGGAACTTCCATCAAGCTTAAGCTGCCTTCTTTGAATAATGTATTATATATTTAGGCGGAAACATATACTTAAACGTGAGCTATATTATAAATAGAAGCAATCAATTAAAAAGATTTCAATAAGCATACAATTCTGGTGCGAGTTTTAGCTTACTTTTAAACTATGAAATTGTAACTTTTGAGATGTCTTGGCGAATTATTTACAAATAATTCCATACATGGAATCGCTAAGCTAAAATAGATTTATTATATATAATATTAAAAAAACATATGATGCATTAGCACTGAAAACAATTTATAAACTCTAACTGCATATGCAAAAGAAATCCAAACCCTCAAATGAGACATGTTTAAGACCTATTTGATAAACAAATCGTTCCAATTTTAAATTACGGATGTGAAATCAGGGGTTTTGCCGACATAAAAAAGCTTGAAAATATTCATGTTCATTTTGTGTTAAAATATGTTCACAAGTTTTTATTAAGAAAATGTTAAACGTCCATTTCGAATTCAATAAACAACACTATATATTTTCCCAAGAATATATATTTCTTTTTCATGATGAATATATTACAGGATTGTATATTCCAATGACGTTTACGTAGTCAGGACCAGGCTTAATATTAATTATTCTGAAGAGGAAAATGTAAAAAGTCTTGCACAATAATCCCCATGAGCATACGTATCATTTATCTGATAGCAAGATTTATGCAAGCTTTGTGATAGTATTGACATGTTTATATAAACGACCTCAGATCACTTATTCTAAATAGACTTCAGTATATTGTGAATGTATGATTTTCATGCCAGTACAAAGCTGAAAAATCTAAATATAATGTATGTAAGAGCCTATTAAATTGATTATTTTAAATGAAAGGAGAATGAATTCTTCAAATAACACATGAATACACAAAAGAATTAAAAGGAAAGGACGAGACTCGTGAATCTAAACATTAATAATTAGTGTAAAGAAAGTGTGAACTAAAGTCAACAAGTCAAGGCGACGTTCACAGAACGCAGCCCCCGACACAATTCAGCCACACCAGTAAGGCACCCGGATAGCACCGAACCGAAAGCGACTATGTTGTTCCGTCATAAAGTCATATAATCTCCTCACATGATAATCTATCTTTTTAAAGATTTATACTTATTTCAAAGAAAGGTTATTAAATGTGAGTTAGCATGCTACATGACAATAAGTATTAACATAACCAGTTTACCAATATCAATTACGCACGGTAAAATCTCGAAAGATATTCAAGAAGAAAAAGTAATAGGTCTAAGACGTATTACTTACATACAGATCATGTTTAAATTTCCCCTTGGTTTATAACTAGAATGCAAATTAAGAATACCATATCTAAACTTTGTAATGAAGCTGTTATACGAAATTATCAAAATTAATACAGTAATTTAAACCACGTTGCAAAATATCTGATTTAGATACCTTTGAGACGATTGAATTTTAGAATACAAAAATTGTTAAATCAATATCGCTATTGAGGTTATGGAAAATATGGTATTATAACACGAATAAAATGCATGTTAACAGTTGAAAGGGATGAAAAATAAATATTTTGTTTGTTCATTTAACCGATGTCAAAATGCAGCAGGGACATATTTCTTTAGAAATAAGATAAAAAAAAATATGGAAAACGTTATTTGGATGTTTTGTGTTGTTGAAACGCCAGCCTAATAAATGCCAGTAAACATGTCAGCAGTTGTTGAACAAAAATATGATAAACAAGATCAACAAGGAAAGGTGGCGTCCAATGAACGCAACCCCCACATGACCCAGCAACAAGAACCAATGGCAAGGATCCCAGGCGGACCCAGAACAAAGACAGGACAGGGCACAATGCAGAGCACGGACAGGCTAATCACTTAAATGATAAATAATATGTAACTGACAAGGAACTCAAAGAAAACAAACAATTGATCGAATAAAAGGAAACAATTTGTACCTGATAAGGAATTGAAAAAACAAACAAATAAATGATCGAAAAACAGACCCACAAAGTCAAAGGGCACAGGGGAAGGGGAAAAGAGACTTGGGGAAGGGGGATTAAAAAAACAAGACAAGGGGTAAAGGGGAAGATACTTACCGTGGACGAGAAAACAACAAGGGACACTAGCAAAAGTGTCACCAAAACAGTATGAAACAACATAGACATACATCTGAGGAACACAGAAGGGCGCCGCCTTGGAACGGTCCGCAGCATAATAATGACTGCTGGGGAGTTTAAACCGGTTAATGGTGCACCAAACCTCACTCTTAGCCCCACCATGTTCCTATAAAGGAGACATTGTAAATAAAATGAATCCCAGCCAAATGATATTCTAACAATTGTTATGGTTAGAAAAGGTTAAATAAGTAATACACCAAAATGATCATGTAGAAACATATAAAAGTAAACCCAATGACCATAACAAAAGTACTCAATGTCCTAAAGGAAGACAGAGCAACAAGAAAATCACCTACAAGGGCCCGACGAAGCAAGACAGTAAACGAACATATAGACAATTCAGTTCCAAAGGGCTTTACGAACTGTCCATCATAGAGTCTCCCACTTGGTCAGTCAGATGTAATCAAAAGAAGAAAGCGTAGTGTCCAACTGTAAAAGGGTTGAACACTAAGAATGCAGTATGTCTTAAAATAGTAGGGACATAACCTCTTTTAATAAAACGTTTAATAATATAAGTAAACACAGCAGAAAAATTACCATGACCCAAACTTACGAAGTTTGTAAATCACATCGCTATAAAAAACAGGCTGGCTAATCCCTTGACGCAGAAGAGTTTTTAAATCACTATAGAATCTAGAAATTTAATCAAAATAAAGATTATAATTTTTTTTTAAATATTTCCGTAATTTATGATAGCGGTACCCCTGTTTTAATAACAACTCTTTAATAAGAAAACTATTTCAAAATCCAATAAAAAAAGAATCAAAATATTTGTAAATGCATATTTTCTAATTTCCCATGCTGAATTTTCTGTTGAAATATTCCGTTCTAGTCTAGCTTGATATCAATTGTATGAACGTAGATAACATAAGATATACTTATTTTTTCTTCATTTTGGTACCATCTTTGTTTTAGCAAAAGCAAAATTATACTTAAATTTCGCTCATCATTCGTAACACACTGGATCTGCTTTATTTGTCATTTTTTATCAAAGTGTAAAAATGAGGTTAAGAATGACCTTTTCGGATCTGTAACTCATCTGATATTTTCTAAAATAACTTTATTTCAATGCGTACTTAATAGAGGAAGAGATCAGTGATGCAGCCTGAGAGAGGGAGGGGGAGGACTTGAATCAGTAGAATAATCATCTTTACAACATACAGAATAGTGCCCAAACGACAGTTATAAACAAAACACAGTTATAGATATTGTCATATATAACAAAACTAATGGTCCTTAGTTAAACTGGTATCAAATATGATAAGTGATTATAAAAATAATGAAAAGCAGAAATAAAAAGAAGGACATATCTAACAATCTGGAGATAAAACGAGCTTTTCAATAGAATCAGAAATTATCAACTTGTCTTTTCAATTTACTGAGCTCATCTTTTCAATTTACTGAGCTCATCAATTACGTTAAATGACGATTAATGATGATGAATTTCTGCAAAAGAGATAGCTGTTTTAAGTGACCGTAATGCTGTCATCAAGATAGTTGGACTTAAAGATAATAAAAGCTTTATTTAAACAGCATGTATTTAATTTATTCATATAATGTACCTTGATTTATTTTTTCTAGGAGATTTTGACATGGGGTATTGTGTGTAAAACAATGTAACATGTAATGGAAATTGTGCGGGACATTTGTCATGTATGACTTACTTTATCTGGAACTGTAGCTAAGACAATCTAACGTCTTGGAAGATGATAAATTACTTCACACATACATAGAATATTTGACGTGCAATGTACATTTAGTTTTGTCATTTTACGTGATCGTTCTTAGTACGAGAATATTTCAAACCTATTGAACTTGGAGAACATAAAAAACTGTATGATTATTTCATCTTAAAGTTATAAAGGTTATGGGAATATATCAATAACGTTAAATAGTGAAATTTCTTATACTTTTTTTGTTATCAGATCGCAATACACGAACCAGCATAAATAGAGAGAACATGCACAAGAAAGATGAATCTCACGTTAAAAGATCGTATAAAGATTAAACACAAGAAGAAAGACAATCAAACAATTACTGGACTAAAAGAACATGGACAACTCCACTCCGAGCCTAAGTCCAAAGCTAACATACTAAACCGGCAGCTCCAATCTGTATTTACAGACAACATCACGATCACTACTGATGACGTCAATCCACAGTCAACACATCCTGTAGCCCCAGAGATATCCATAACCACTAACGGAATCACCAAACTCCTTCTCGCACTCAACTCAGTCGTCCGTCTATTTGCAGATGATACTCTGGCCTACCTTGCCATCATGAACAAGTCTGACTGTTCCACCCTACACTGACCTCGACAGAAGAGAAATGGAAAATGTCATTCCACCCAGACAAATGCCAAGTCCTCACCATCTTCAAGAAAAGAAGCCCCATCTGCCACAACTACCCTCTTCATAGTCATACTCTAGAGCACGTCACATCAGCTAAATACCTTGGATGCACCCTGAATAACAACCTAGACTGGGGCCAACATATAAATTACATCTGTAACAAAGCCAACCGTACCACCAGCTTCCTGCGAAAAAACCTTAACATCGCCTCTACTTCCACCAGAGAAACGGTCTACAAATCTCTAGTCCGCCCCACAGTGGAGTATGCAAGCACTGTCTGGGACCCCCACGAGAAGGGAGACATACACCGTCTAGACATGGTCCAACGACGTACTGCACGGTATGTTAAGAACAAGTACCACAACAGGTCCAGCGTCACAGACATGCTTGCAGACGTTGAATGGAAATCACTACAAGAACGTCGCAAGGAGGCCAGACTGATCCTGCTCTACAAAGTCATCAACAATAAGGTCGCTATAGACAACTCACAACTCATACCCTCAAAGTCCACAGCTACAAGAAATTCACACAACCTATCCTACAAGATTCCCTACTGCCGTACACAATACCGTCAACAATCCTTCTTCCCACGCACCATCAAAGACTGGAACAGCCTACCTCCGGATGCTACGTCAGCCGGTACAGTTGAGACATTGCGTACTCATCTGTCCCAACTCTATATCTAAACCACACTCTTGTCCGTTTTTAACCTGCCTTGTATATATTCCTCACTATTTTTACTCTTTCTTTCCGTCTTGCGCATTAACCTGGCAGTAAACTTCAGTTAGTTGAAGGAAGAAGAAGAAAATAATATACTTCAAAGAGTTCAAAGTACGTTTGAGTAAAATTCAATAAAAAATTCAGTATGCATTAGCATGTTGTTGTTTTTAATTAAACGGACGTAATCTCTTATATAGTACTGACAACCAAATAGGGAACATTATTTCTAATGTTTATATAATTGAATCTAAATTTTGATAACTATATATCATATAAGACCATTGTAAACTATTTTCTCAACAGTTATTTGATATAATAAGTCGTAAACATCTTTCTATGTTAAAAATAATCGTAAATCATTATCATGCCCAGCATTTGATTTCAGAACGTTGTCTTAATATGGGCGATCCCGGGGTCTCAATTTATGATGATGTTAAAGTAAGATGTAATTACGAGTAAGTAAGAAAAAAAGGGGCACGATGACGCGAAAGAGTTTTAATAAAATGATACCGCCTAGAGATTGAAAGTGCAATAATTCTAACCACCAATGATAAGTGTGAAAATACTCCATAAAAAGACTGTTAAGAGATTATAGTGACATTATGCTCATATTTTCATAGTCAAGTTGAGCTGAATTGACTTTATATTTCAAACAATTGACTGTCAAAATAGTGTTTGACCAACAGTTGATATTGGAAAATGTTTAGGATAAAATTGTAAATCTGCCTATAATTTTAAAAGACTGCCGCACTCTTTTTATAAATAAAGCGTTATACATAAATTCTTACGGACATTTACAGAAATTTCATTCGGATCTGTGTGTTAATTATTGTTTATGCGAACTTAATTATTTAATTAAAAGGGATAATGGCAAAATGAAAACATATTTTGATCTTCACCCGTTCACTCACTATATACCCTTGGATAGGCGTAATGTCACTTTATGTAAATGGATAGAAGAATAGTAAAAAATTAGATTGTTACATTTTTAATAAAACAATTCTGGTTATCAGACCAGTATGCTAGTAACATGATATGTAGTATCAGGGGCAAGTCGTTGTTTCCTTCAGCAGCAAACTTTACACTCATTGCTCAGTACTGGTTGGTTCCAGGAACGGATTCGAAAGTGTGTCTATAAGCTTATAGCTTCCTACACAATCGAACTAAAATAAATTCTGTATAAACCAACGTTTGGTCGAAATTGAATTTAGGTCACAGAAGAAATGTTTTAATAGGTAGTGTGGACAAATGACTGGCAAAAAGGCAATACGGACACAAAACTGGTAAATAGGCAGTGTGGACACAAGTCTGGCAGTTACAGGACATTACTCAGTGATAAAAATGCTCACGAAAGCAAATAAAGAGACATCTGAAATATTTACAAATCTCTGGAAAAGATGAAATTGAACGAGACAAAACAGCAACTTGAATTTCCCGGAGAAGATTTGACATTACTTTCCGCTACCTTTACTTTGATACATTAAAGTAAAAATCAAAATGACACTTTTGTCAACACACTTTTAAAGAAGAAAAAATAGAAATTACTTTTCAAGACTTAAGCCACTAGATATTGAATTGCCTTTCTTGTAATCTATAAAACTAATACAAATCGATCCTTGTAGGCAAATAAATGGTTATATAAAAAGATTTTAGACCTACAAAACTACAAAAGTTTTTTTCAGACGTTTGGAATTAATAAAATTTGATCATTTAGTAGTTAATAAGTTGAAATATATTTTGAAATCCAATATTTTACACATTGCCGATCTTAATTTCTAAAATTATGTATGCAATACTTCACAATATGGTCATCTTGCCGGATTGTTATAATTTCACTTTTATAAAGCATGAAGTCCTCGCCTACAACATGTATCTTTTGATAACAAGAAACTTATTAAGTTACAGAAAATACATAGTTAATTGAAAAAAAATAACAACTGCGGTAGAGAGGAACAAAATTTCATAGAAGAAGGATAAAATTATACTATATGTATCCAGGTGACAACTGCAATAAATTAGAACCATTTGAAATATAATTTAGACTATGGATATTAGGAACCAAAGAAGAATGATCGATGTCTTAGGCAAAAACAAAAAGCAATAATAAACAATTTTATCCAAAATAACGGACATTGCATAATCAACGTTCTTCTATCGTCATTAGAATATGCGTCACATACACTTTTCAAGAGTGGACATTTATTGGTATACAAGTACTCACGATATGTAAATATTCATGGCATCTCTTTTACTTTATACACCCATCTATCAATTGAGTTTGAGGGGTAAACATTTTGTTATGTCAGTCTGCCAGTCCCTGACTGCACATTAGTAAAGCTAGAGTCTTTTTGTAAGCCATGCCTCAATTACTGAAGTTTAATGTTGACGTATACACAGTAAGCACAGAAGCATTTGTGATCTATGACAAGAAATCAGATAAACTGTATGAAGTATTTTACTATAACACAAACCTGTGAAGTTCTCACTATTGTATGTAGCACAAACAAATTAAACACTTAGAGTATCTTCAAAAATGAATCGACGATGCTAGAAGTGCTGAATTTTTAACAAATGACAGTAACAAAAATGTGCTTCAACATAATGTGCAAAAAGCAAGCATTAGCTTTCATGTGTCAAGCTTAAAGCCTTAGCATTGCTTTGGAAAACAAGTATTATCCGTTGCAAAATATTTCAAATGAAATGAAATTATTTTAGAGGTCATTATTGTTAATACATTATTGTTAATACAAAATAGAAAGAATTTCATAAATCTAAGAAAGTAAAAAAGTAACACGTCATTAAAGATAACAAAATAGTTTAGTAAAATTATATGTAAATGCTGTGAATAACTGACTAGTAACGAGTATGATTGATGAATCAAAGATTATTTGACACTATATTTTACAAAGAGGCTATATGTTGTTGTTGTGTTTTTCATCGTAATAATCTTAAGTTTTATACCTATAAAACTTTCTGGTGAACATGTACACGTTTTTCAAGAGATTCTCATATATATCTACATATCTGTGTTCTTAACATAAAACAGTCGAGTATAAATAATACAAGACAAATAATGTATACACACTTGGGTTAGTATGAAATTAATATTTTATTAATTAATTTACGAGCTGTACCCAAAATATTTTTTAAAAGTATAAAACTAAAATTTGACTATGCTCACCACATTTAAATGTTCCCTTATACTGATCTATGAGAACATGACTTAGTATTAGAATAATACTTAAAGATTCCTATATTATCAGCTTGTTCATAAATGATCTAGCTGTCACAACAAAAACGAACAAGCGTATCAGTTTCAACTACACCATCAATTCTGACTAATTCCTTATGTTTCCAGCTACGTGACTATATCCAATATCCATTAAAGATGATCTGAAATTCCATGTTAATTTTGTACCCCTGCTTTCGATACCAATTCACATAGTTACAAAATACGTACAAATCAAGAGATTCGTGATTGATCAGACAATAATCACCCCTGAGGTTGAACCCAGGTAAGGTCATTCTTCAGAAACTTTCTACCATTTAATTTAATAAAATTCACAGTAATGAAATATTCTTATAATTTATCAACATTACTTGTGTAAACCACAATTCGGACTGGCATTGGGTCAACACTCATTAAATTCAACTATGTTTTCACATTGGCTAACAAAGTCGGCGCATAAACATAATTCAGACTTTAACTTTTGTTGTCTCTTTTTCAGACACTAGGCCAAGTTCGAATTCAAACTTGCAATATTTTGCTATGTTTCTATAAATAAATTTTCTTCAAAAAGAAGGGCATAATTTGAAAACCATTTCTATCATTTCGCATTAGAATTAATATAATAAAATGTGTAACATGTAAATGTGTCACATATAATTTCAGCAAATCGCGCACCATGTCAGGGAGTAAAGTAACAAAAACGAATTTAGAAATCAAACGAGGTTACTGCTTGCTACAGTTATCAGTTATCAGTTTTGATATTTTCACTGAAAAGGCATCAAAATAGTAGTCAATGTTACCTTTCCGCACTCTTATTACATATTTGTAATGGGAAATGTTACTTACCCTAATAAGAATGTAAGACCTTTACTCTCCATGCATTCGTATCTTCTCCTCGTGTTCCCATATTTCACAATCATAACATTGCCTCGGATCCTCATACGCTCTCTCGGTCTGTCCACCAGGATCCATCTATGTTTCATCAGATTGAGTATTTCACAGAGACCGGACGGTAGTTCTGGTGTTTTTAATTCAACAGCACGTTCAATCACCCTCCGTGACTCCACTACATAGGTATATGTAAGAACATGACTGACTGGAAAAAAGTCAAATATAACAATTATTACATTTGCCATGGGAGTACCAAAACCGCTTTTCTACTATTTAAATGTTCGCGTATATTAAACGGTAGAGCTTAATTTGTGTGAATGTACAGCTTACAAAATGAGGCAGAATCGCAAATAGGCGTTAAATTGGCAATAAATATTATTAGTAGTTCTACTGTAGTGATTTAATTTCTTAATTTAAGTACATTTGACGAAATTTCTCAGCGTATACATATAAGAATATAAAAAAAAGAAAAAGTAAACTTTCTTTGTATTTTTTGTAAAATTGTATATGATGAAAAAATCTTTTTTTTATATATATCAAAATGTTTTCATGAGTGAAGAAAATGAAGACCACACTCAGATAAGGCAGGTCGACAATAAACTAAATTACCAGCTGTTATATTTTGTTTCGGTTATTTTTCGATTTCTCTAAACAATAATATACAATTAATCACAAATACAAGATGTTAAAATATTAATCAGTATTGATATTCTTGTTGTTGTTGAAGCAAGAAAGCGTTAAATTGCAATGTTGTTGATGACTTCATGTCACATATATTTCTACGCAGCCGGCGTGTGAGGTGCCGCGTTTTGAAGTAATAAACTATTTTAGCGTCATGAAGGTTATCAAATTCTAAACGAAATTTCAAGAAATGAAAGCTTTGCCAAAAATTTTTCATCGGATGTGTTTAACAGATGGCATTTTGATAGAAACAACTAACAGTCCACCTCGTCATGATTATCAAAAAAATATTTTCTGAGATATTCTCCCTAAAATCCAAGTCCATTAGAGTCGCATCGATAATGTATTTTACAGCCGTGCTATTGTTTTATCAAAGGTCCGAATTACACTTCTAGTTTCTTCTTGAATATTACACAGGATTTTCTTCTGTTTTCACCGGACGGTGCTAGAACCTGTCTAACATGCCCAAACCTCATCGTGTAACATAATTAGCATGCACTATATCACGTCATTCATACGCATCTTTTATGAATAAATGACATCATAATGAATGAGCGTGTAAATTCATACGCTAAGTACTATAAGAAAAAGGTGCTGAATGAAAATGCATGTATAGAAATGTTCGTAATTTCTTTATATAATTCATATTTGATATTCAAGACAAAGAATCAAACCCTGGCTGCCATTACTGTTCAGGTAACTGTAAAGTGGTAAAGCATTGCATATAAATATAAACTAACATATTTTATGTAAGAGGTTTTTGTTGTATGTCAATGTTACATGTTGTCTACAGTACATAATATAAAAGAAAAAAAATGTTTGACTGAAATAAATTTGAGTATTTGTGTATTTTTAGCGAATTACTGGAATTCTTTTCTATGGCGGAGGATTATTAACATAAGATATAGCGGTAATTTGTCCCAACTGAAAGCAGGTTAATCGAAATGAAAAATACAAATCAGACCATGTATTCAAGCTTAAAGCATGATAATTCGAAAATTCAGCAATATAAATCGAATATATGGTTGCTGTCGGGATGGTGAGAGAAAATGCTCGCCAAGATACACTTCCACACTCAATGGATACACTTTCTCCATACCCACCATCCAGACATCAACCAAGTATTCTCTATTTATCTGATATTTTCTCCCTAAATAAAAACAAATCTTAAATATATATCAAATACCCTTGAAATACCAGACTGATTAACTCAAATGTCACTTTATAATACAATGTATGTACGACATGCAGACAATTATCATTCCATCTTATTGTCTTTTATCGATCAATTACTGTAATATAGAACAGTTTAGTCAAAATGAAAATACCAATGTTTATTTAGCTAAAGTAAAAACAAAACCTCAGAATAAAAGTATATCAGCCCATGCCTATGCTTCTTCCTTCTTTGTAACGCTGAATAAAAGTATCTTTATAGATAAATTGACGTAGTTGTTTAACGTAATTAAAAGCTTCAGCAGACGGTAAGATTTAGAAGTGCAACACTAATTAAATTTATATCTACAAGCAAATTTTAATGTGCGAAGAATTTGTAAATCTTAATACTAGATTTAAAGGATTGAACATGTTTTGTTTTGTAATTCTTGTTGTACAGACCTCCAACGTTGACAAGTGACAGATTTTTTTAAATAATCACTTGATAATAAGCGTAATGAGTGCAATTCCAGAACAATTATTAGGAACATATCCGTGAGGTGGAGTAAAGAGGGTGTTGGAAAACTCCTGGGGAGCCCGATTTGCGGTATGTTCGAATGCCGAATTACTTAAAAAAATATGGATTATAGACTGAGAAGTTTAAAATAAAACGGAGGAATTTCCTTGCTGGCATCATTTTTCATTAAAACAAAAGACCTTCGTAGGAACGGACTTAGGGTGTATAGTGAATTCACTTATTCCACAAGAACACGGTAATTTCCTAAATGTCCAATTATTATGCTCGGAAGTAGCTACTTTTCACAACTTAAACAATCTCCTTGGGTTTTTATTACAATTACAACATTTACACATATTCAAGAAATAAAATTGTCTAAATACTGCAAGAAATCCATAAGGGGGATTGTTTAGGAGGGGAACATGATAATAATACAATTCACTACGGTCAAAATTCATTTGTTGAATTGCTTTGAAAATAGTACACCTTTCATGTCGTATAATTGGTGTTGTACAACTAAATCCTACCGCCTGTTAAGGCCTTTAGACCATTACACGATTGCTGTTTTGTGCACTTTTGGTTTCATATATATTTTGATAAAAATGATGCCTAGATTTAGGTGCATTTAAATGGTAATCTATTATAATTCTTAGTGATTTATAACGTTATTAAAAGATGAAAAGAACAATATGCTTCACTACGAGAATTAAAAATTGACAAGATTTTCTTAAATTACTAAACATATTCATACTACTTACTCTTTTATGCAAATTTTAATTATGTTTCTTGTAAGGTTCCTCTTTAATTTCTATAAAATGATAGTAAATGATAAATTGAATAAATAGCATACATCTTCACATCGGGCGTACTCTGTTTGCCATCTGTATCACAACGTGTAAGGAAAAGATACGTCAGAAGTACTTATATTGTTGAAATTACAATAGTATTATCCTGAAGATATAATATAATTACACCTATTTGTTATGGTGAGCTACCCTAATGGGAATTCATATCAAAAGAGCAAACAATAACACAATTCATTTTGCTCAGGTACGATTCCTTTCTCGAATTTTAAGAAATCCTATATTTCAGACTTCGTTCGATTTCTTGAAAACAGTCATTTCTTTTTTTATTTGAAACTTGAAAATTGAAAAATACTAGAGCACGCTGTTTTAACATTAACTTGTTTTTTCTATGAGCTTGCTATACATGAAGCACCAAAGCAATAAAAACTGTTAAAGTGTGACAATATTTTTGATTATTCCTCTGTGACTAGGCTTATGATTAAGGGTATTTGCTTGTCCACTATTGCCGCTGATCCAGCCTAGAAAATTTCATAAAAAGCAAAATATTTGCAGTGGTGCCTTTATGGAATGACAGGGCTTTATACGAAACTAGAACGTATTTTGCACAATTATTTAACTGTGACACACTATATTTGTATTTTTCTACTTATTCCAATCAATATTGGGTTTTATCATATAAAAATGTTTGTATCTGTACACCTATATGTCTATGTTTAGTAAATAATGTACTTTGATTAGGTATATATCATATTATGTGGTAACCTAAGTACAGTGTATGTTGTTTCTTGGGTTAGGGAAGACTGTAAATCCGATTAAGATAATTGTTTACTCGTAGTATCTGACATTAGCTTTTACGCTAATTAAAAAAGAACACTATTTTATATAATAAGAAAATATTTCAGCGTTATGTATGCTTTGCTAGATATATAATCCTTAGCACGTGTGGAAAAACGATTTTTAAATAAGATTTAACCTTCATCATTCAGTATAGCGCTTGAAGTAGAAAGAAAGCTCAACAGATATTTACAAATATTGGACTTTAACTATATTAAAATGTCTGAAAACACCATTCTTTCTTTATATCTTGTGTTGTTTTCACTTCAATTTCTTAACTTTTTGTCCATTTTGTAAGTATCTAAGTGCCATAAAAATTTTCAAACCATGGAAACATAAACATTATTCATCCATTTGGTAGTGTCCCAAATCTTTAATTAGTTTGCAATTTTTCAATCATATTTATCTTTAATCCATTTCACATCAAAATAATCTATTTCTGAAATATAGACTATCTTTTAAGCAATGGCGGAATAATAAACTATATTTTATATGTTCTAAATTATGATAATCACCACAAATTACGAAGAATTATCTTGGATTAACCGATAAGAAACTCGCCTTTAAATGTTGCCTTAGTTTGTTTAATTTGGCAACATATACAACAAGGCGTGTCTATGATTTTGTAACGGAGGAAAAAGAGACCATTATAGCATGATATAGCGCAATAAAGATTTACATAAATCGTTTGTATTCAGACACTGCACTTGCTGGTATACTATAAAAGAACGAGTATACAGAAGTTAGACCATACCACGTGATTAATGGATATCTTCCCTTTACTTTATAGTTGCCAATGAGTCGATCAAATGTGTGCTTTTCAGAATTAATGGTCTCGTTTAAATATGAAACGTCAAATTAAGAATACAATGAATCATGGAAAATTTGAAAAGATAATTTATCAATATACTTACTCGTATATTTTAATACTCAAAGCAAAGCCTAGATGAATAATACACATCGGTGAATCATTCTGGAATGTGATGTCTTAAATATAGAATAACCAGCATTAAACTGTTTAAAGGCACAATATGCCTGAGAACAAATAACTTTTTACAACTCCAGAAAGGGCAAATTGAATTTCATAATGTTTAAATAATGATTTTAGAGACTGTTAGATGCTTGTTGCCTGAAGAAAGTAACGCTAAATTTGAAAGAAATGCCATAAAAATAGCAAAATGTGAAATAAGTAGTATTTTGTCTTCAATAAATAATACTTAGTTACTATAACTGTACTTTTTCCCAAAAAAAAACAACAGATCAAAAACAACAAATGTTTCAGGTAATTGGCCAATGAGTTACTTTTTGGATACTATAAAAGTACACCAAAATCAAAACGTTTTTAAGAATTAAAAATAAAAGCATTTCTGAGACATATTGGGCCTTTGAATAGTATCAGGCTGCATAACATCATAGATCTAAACCTTTTACTGTCTTTTAAATAAGATTTTAAGTACATTCAGATCAAAGTTAATTACATTATAGTTATACTATGTTTCTGTTTTCTTAACCCCGGGCTCGTTAGAAATGTTGTTTTTTGTTGCTGTATTTTTTTTTACAAATGTTATGAATAATAATAAAAAATTTAAGTACTATTCTAAAGGTTTGTCTCTGTAAACACTACTTCAAACAAAACATAGTGATAAGAACAGTCGTAATTATCATATTCTTTATATTCTTTAAATATCTTGAAATGCGAAGTTTTGCTTGTGGGGCGGGCTACTGGGTGGGTATGGGGGAGACGTTGCAGGCATTAACATCTGTCGTGCATGAACAGGTTTAATAAATGATACCTCTGACATGCACTGTATAGCTGTCAAAAGATATTGGTAAAATTTCCTATCAGTATATTTCGTTTCAGTGCACTATTTGGGACTTTGGTATTTTAATGTAGCGAGCTTGTCAAAGATTCAATTTCACAGTGGTAAGGACGAGTTATTTCCAACACTTTAATCACGTGGTAACTGGGTTCTCTCGTAGTTATATATAGGAATTTTCATCAAATATGCTTAATTACTGCTTTCAGTGCGGATACGGAAGTAAACATGGTATTCTGGCGTTCTTAATGATATCAGATTTTATTTTAACAAAACAATTGTCGCCTGAAACTATGATGTAATGTCACAAGTTCATGTGTGTAAAGAATTCTTCTTAAGACATTTTGTCGGCTAAAAATGTCATGCGATTTCCTTATTTGTTCTCGTTTAATGTTTAAACCTTTCGAGAGAATGTAACCTTCCGGCGATTGGAATAATTAAAATATCATTTCCTTGAAATTATATCTGAAATATGGAATTGTAGGGGTTGTTTTTTGCATATTACAATTATCAAATCAAAGCTACTTACAGATAACGTGTTCTAGATTTAAATAAAAGCAAAAACAATACAATATGTTTCAAGTCGATCCGAAGCAGCAGGTGATTGCAATCTTATACAAAATCCTTCTGATAATCACTTCTTTTTTACATCAAAACGTTTACTTATTTAGTTAGATTTTTATTTGTTGAAAATCAGTACCATTATACCCAGTTTAATATTTTGAAATATTCTAAAATTTCTGAATTAGCAACAAATTTGGTAGAATACTTAATTAGAATACTAAATAAGATATCTTAAATTTTTATAATCTTATTGTACAACTGTTATTTCACATTTTTTTAAATAGCGGTACAAAGATAGCATGCATGTGTTTTGTTCTAAGGGGCATTTTTTACATTAAAAAGGAAATCGGATATCTTTCTTTTTTTTAAACACTTTTGTATACAGAAAAAGGAAACGATTTTTAATTAAAATCACCATATCACCCCTGGGTGCCGTTGAATCTCTAACAGTAATTCATTTTTTAAGAATCTGGGACGCCGTATTGGCGTCTAGGAATTTCTTTTAAGGATTTTGAAACAACTTCGTAGTTAATAAGGGAAAAATAAAGGAACTGCTTTATACTATAATTTTTAAATTACTGTTCATTTTTAATTAGCAAAAATTTTATATTTAGCTATGAATGTTTTTCTTTTATTCTTTTATTTACAGGTCCCATCAATATATTTTCCTGTATAATATACATAAAATGTATACATGTATCATAAAGAACGCCAAAAACATTCACATTTTTTTGTGTAATAATCTTGCGTATTTCTTTTTTTTTTTTGTAATTAACAAGGAATGAACCAAAACAAAAGTTATATTTGACTTCAATAAATTACGCTTAAGTATCTTTATATAATTTCCAAAATAGAATGAATTTTCTTTCATACAGTAAAGAGCTTTTCTTTAGCTTTTTAAAATCAATTTCTTTAGCGATCTTACAATATGCATTAAATTCACAAATTATAAAACGAGTGTAACATATATAAAGGAGAAAACAAACAACAACAAAACTATCAATTGCACACATACTTACATAAATCGTAAATCACAACCGCGAGAAAAGCCTGCTTGATCTGTAACAAAATAAACATTAATTAAAGATAAATGAGAAGAATAACAAGTCCCTTGTGGTTGCTTATTATGATATCATTACCAAGTTAATCAACTTATAAAACTGTAATCATTCTGTTTCTGCTTTCAACAATATATAAAATCAATTTCATTAAAAGATCGTATGTGGTAAAATACATTGTCCGTATCTGCATGGACGAAAAATTGCGGAAATATTGAAGGTAGGGTTATTTTCATTATTATACCAATAAAAAAGTAGTAGAAGTAATAGAAAAAAAATTTAAAAGTTTTTGGTCCTTTGTTCAAATTCGAAATATCACAAGAGAATAGAGTGATTATGTAATTCTGCCATTATAACTGTAAAACATTTTCAGAACATGGTACATTTTGTATAACGAATTTATAACTAAATAACAAAAATAAGTTAAGTTAAAAATATGGAAAAAAATCTATTTAAAATTACTTTTAATACTTCCTTCTCTAAAAAATGTATTCAATAAAATAAAAGAACTTACCATTATTTCGTGCCACATATAAATGAAAATGTTGATTCACCACACAACATATAATCCAATTAAACATGCAATTCAACTCCTCTAACGCCTCAACCCATGACGTATAGGATATTTTAAAACATGTTAAACAACTAATTTGAAACAAACATTTACAAAATATCTTTCTATAGAACTTTATCCTGTAGAGTACACACACTAATGAGAAAATTCCAGTAAATTTTACGATGTATTCATTCGCTGTAATGAAATATGTACTTCAAACGAATTTTGTTTGTGTTTGACATCGACGATTTACTCAATAATTACTATCAAATTATACAACATTATATTTTTATCTTCAATACATTTCGCATTCCCGCCTCCTCAGTAGCAATTTAGTGAATACAGCTTTTCTGAAAAAGATTGGAAATTAAGCGCCACAGTCTGTCTGTGGCCGAGTAGACGGAAATTAAAGATAGGTCGAAAATCGTTCAATATCAATAACGTGTTAATTGTTTAAGTGTTTTGATTTACAATCAATATGATATTACGCTGATATGAATGTTCCATCCTCCGTATACAAATAATTATTTGTCGTGTCTATTGTTTATACGCTGTTATTACCAGCTTTGAAAGCCTAGTGCGGCGGTTTAAATTGATTTCTGACTTCCTTTAAGCTACAGCTGCGAATGCCGCTCTTACATGTGCATTAGCATGGAACCTTGTATTGAAATATGTTTTTCTCGTGTTTACTACATATAACAAAAGCTAAAAACAAGAGGAATTTAAAAGATTGGTAGGGAGCGGAAGATGAGGAAGGGTGCGCAGGTACAAAGACACATCACTATTATGACAGGATGACGCATGGAAAGCTCTGTATCATAACTAGAAACACTTCAAACAACAAGATATGTCTGATCGAATCATGACAAAAACTTTATGATCATTTAGTGAATCTATTTAAATTTAACAGTACAACCGTATACACATAATTAAAAACCGTAACTCAATCAAAAAGTCACATATTTTAAAACAACGTTACTAAGAATAGGTTTTAAGTTTAACTAAGAAACTAGAAACATGTCTACGGGAAAAACTACAAACAACTCTTTCAAAAGAGATTATTATCAATACACGAATAGAAGTTCAGTGTTGTTTTGCTAACATCTTAACATGGCAAAAATATTAAACAATAAATATTCTGGGGAAATTGTGGTTAATAATGTTCATTAAAATAATTAGCACCTAAATTTGTCCCGAAAACCTTTATTAAAATATGAGTGCTATTTTTGCTGTTAAAACAAATAGATAAAATAGGAACTAATTTGTTAGTTTTACTCCGAGACAGCCTGTTGCATTTCCGATGATTTTCTTTTCCTGGCGTCTTCTGTAGGAAAAATACAAGCTGCGAATATTCTAAACAAGCCGAAATAAGGGTAACTTCCGGTCCGTTGCAATTTTCACGCCACTGTATCGTTGTTTTAAAAGACGCAAGTCTCTGTATAATTATTTCTTAGATCGTTTAAATCATTCATTTGGAAGGTTTGTTACTGTAAAAGAATTGAGAAATAAAACCTACTACTGAAAAAAATATATTTTGCAAATGTAAATGGTATTAAAAGAGCACTTACGCTCATTAATATGGAAATATCATCAGTTCTCGTTATAAAAGAGATAACACTGGTTGAACCCTGGTATGTTGTCATCGAAATTCCGGTTAAATGGACCAAAACTCTTGTATAAAGCACCTTAATTCCGGAAATCGGTGCCCTGTTGAACCGTGAATATGACGTTTGTGTCAATTCTTTTATAAATGTGCGCAAAAATCAATTACGTATGCAAATTGTATTAAAATATGCAACTCCTGCTGTCAGCAGTAGCCAAAGTATGAGATTTGAGCTAGAACGTCTGTAAATTCCTGGGTCCTGTCAAACATAATCATTGAGATTTATTCTGAACGTAATGAATGGTCAATTAAGTCGGTTACAGGACAACTAGTACAATTATGTATAAACCTAAAAATATGAATATTGTTTTTATAGACATAGGATTATATGTTTATTAATTTGAATAACCCAAGTTCGTTACTTGGGCCACTCACGTAAATATTATACATACTCGTACATACTACATTTAGCTTTCTATCTCTCTATTAAAGATGACTTGAGAATTTTTGTGCAGGTATACACGTGTCAGTTCAAAAAATATTTAAAGAAGACATGTACATGAGAAATAATTATATGAGTCACAAAGTTAACTATTTTGATTATGATTTAGAACAATCTGTATGCCTATACTGAAAACTGGGTTCAGTTACTGAAACTAACTGTTTCAGTAAAATAAATACGGAATGTATTGCTGAAAGTCGAACTAGATTTTCTGGAAGCGTTTCAATAACAATGATCGACTCTCCACTTAGGAAAGATCATTTGGTCATTTGTTATTGGTGAAACGGTGTTGGCAAACAAATTAACTCTGACTGATTCTTTTTTATTGAATACAAAATTATTTCCGGGTCATTTTCTTTCCAATAAGACTTTAATATATTCAATTCATTCAGACAAAATGCTACAGTTAGAGCACGTGTTTTTAAAGAAATGAGTTACAACGCAAAACGACATGTAGTTATTTAAACTAACAGGAAACAAATCCAAAATGATTCTTAACTCCTCTAATAATATGATATGTTTATCCAGCATGTAATTAAAATAAAAGAAATATCACCATAGTTGTTGTTGAATCGTTAACGTTTACTTATCTTTAATGATTGGACAAAATCTGTTTCTTCATAGTAAACATTCAGTGTCAAGCGTCATATGACAATAGGCAATCTCTAGGTAAATTTTAAAATGATCACATTTTTGTATAAATATGCTTTCCATTACACTCTTGTTAACTAATGTTCACAACATGGACTTGAATGTCACATGGCATTTTGATTGTAGATATTCATAGCGTTCTATCATCAATACATAGATTGTTATTGAGGACTATATGAAACACTCTTCCCATCTGACATTACACTTTGTTTGTCCGTGTGTGTGTTTTATTCTAAATTCAAAATCAAGGTACCCCCGCCCCCTCCCCCTCGCATACAAGGATACTGGTCTATTACGGAATGTATTTGGAAAAGGTAAATAGGGTTTTATTGACAGGATGTTTCTTTACGCAAACACGCAGAATTTCTTCAAAAACTGTAACATTATACAAGTTAAACATGAAAATACTTCACTGCAGCAGTTGCTTTTTAACACAATACATAATTCTCTATCGGACGAAAAGTTAAACACATGAATTGAAAGAAAAGATAACTCTTTATTGGCTTTTTGAATTATTTACAACGTTAAGAAATAAGTTCAATGTTGGTATTCTAATTGTATCTATTCTAAATTTACATATTCAGATTTGTAAAGGTATATTAAGAAATGTTTTCTTTTTTTCTTTTAATGTTTCAAATACGTACATAGGTATTTATCTACCAATATAAGAACATTTGAAATACACAATGTAAATAACTTACATGAACAAATAAATTAGATATACATGTATGATAGTATTACCATGCATTAGCGCAGGAGAAAAAGCAGCAAATTATGTTTTCTATTTCATTTTCTAAACTTAAAACATAACATTATAATTGTGCAGTGTATAAAACATAATGAATAAAGTACATGTAAAGATAAGGCAAATAGAACGGAATTAAAATATCGGTAACTTAATTGGCACGTAATTCAATTTAAATCGTTGAGCCACATAGAGGTATAGATTTTCAGACTAGGGTGTCGTTAAAACAATGGTACCGACACGCGGTTTGGTCATGAAATAACAAAGTGTTAATACAATAAGAAAGGTAGTGAAATGTAAAAAATGAATAAAGTATTTAAATCATGTAAATGTTTAGCATGGAAATAATAACTCAAAGAGAGAAGTTATTTCTTTTAAAATGTGAGTTTTGTTAAATTGTACTTCTGTTGTTTTGATAACATTTTCAAAAGAATAAATATATTTCAGTACATTTGTAACATATATGTTAACATACAATGCTAAAATAATGTAGTATTAAATCATTCAAATATAACTATTTATCTATGTACAACTCAACTACTAAAACTATCGGGCACTTGTTTGGACGTTCTTTTTACAAAATATCTTGCAAATGACTGAATCAAGTACAGATACTAGAAACATTGAATGTTTATGGTCATTTAGATTCAATTATCAGATATGTCTGTCATCCCCGTCTTTCTTGGAATGCGATGTACTCTGTCATTTCGAAGAAACACATTCGTTTAATGTCATACTTCCATTACAAAAGAAATAGTGTGATTTTTGTTTTCGTCTCAGAAAAACATGACAACGCTTGGATATGATATTGCTACTAGTCTAACAAACTGGCGACAGGCAAACACAGCGTCTGGACTTCTTGAGCAACTCTGCATGAGTGGGACGCTTGCAGATATCTATTTCGTATTTCCGAGTCGCGAGGGACAACAAGATTCACTTCCGGCACATAAGTTTGTACTTGCCATGCGCAGTCCAGCTTTTGAAAACATTTTTTTCGGACCGGATGCCGAGAAACAAGAGTCAGAAATAATAGTGAGAGATATTCGAGCTACAACATTTAGGACCATACTAAGGTAATTACGACAAAATCTCGAATCTATATAATACAACAAAAATCAATAGTAAATTTTGCACCATTTTAGAGTTTCTGTGTAATTTGGCATACGACTTTGTAAAGTAATACCGTCTGCCTATGACCGAAAATTAGTATTTACTGGTCAATTGAGCTCCTAAATTCACATAACGTGTACTAAAGCTTAAATAAACGTTGCAACATAACAATATTAGCGTTATATCTGAAGATAATTAATCAGTATCAAAATACATAACGATATTTGTTGTCTGCAAACAGAAAATTAATAGCAGAAATATTAAGTAAAATGAACTTTTAGAAGCTAAATTAGCGATGTGACATTAGTAAGACGACCTAGATTCGTCCGCATGCTGGTAATTTGGCTAAAATCATTAAAATCCATTAACTGATCAGCGCACATTTTGATCTAATTATCGGATTCGTATAATTTGATTTCATTCCAAATATAATGGAGAAAAAGTTGGCTATTTAGAGAACAATTAATGAATTATTCAATAATTGCTAGCTGTTATTTTCAATGAATATCCATTTCATTTAAGGTACATTTACACGGATTGTGTAGAATTTGACGGCAATACTGTCCTACACGTGTTATATGCAGCGAAAAAATACGATTTGGGAAATTTAGTATTAGAATGTGAACATTATTTGCAAACCGCCATCGACGTGAACAACGCGTGCTCCATGTTTAACCAAGCAACATTTTATGAAATGGATCTTCTACAGGCTAAATCTCTAGAGTTCATTTGTATGAACGCAAATGATGTTTTTGATACAGACGACTTCCTAAAGCTAACACCATTATCTTTACTTGCGATATTAAAGGCGGGAAATTTAGGCGTTGAAGAGGAGATGGATGTATTCAAAGCGGCAATAAAATGGGCGGCACATCACTGTGAGAAAAAAGGATTCGAACCTACAGCCAAGAACCAGCGTGCTTGGCTAGGAGAGGCGCTCTATAGGATAAGAATGCCGATAATACCGGTTCAGCAATTTACGGAAAGTGTTGTTCCAACCGGACTTCTTACAAACGAAGAACAAGTAGAATTATATATGCATATGACGTCACACAGGAACGCTGACGCAGACGAAGACACAGTAGAACATGTCGGAAAATTTGACGCCATGCATCGACCCGGAAGTGTGTTCGAACTAAAACTTCCCCTGTCAGGCACAGATAATGTTAAAAAGTGTTTAACCGCTGCGTGTCAGATTCTTTTAGTTGCAGATAAACCATTACGCCTTAGGAAAGTCACCTTATTCTACAGCTCTAAACAATATGAACAAAACATTGTGGTAACAGTTACAAATATGAAAGATAAATCATTTGTGAGACCAAGACTTGAACCTGTGCCGCCAAACGGACCCATATCGTTCGCAGAAGGCGTATACCTCGCTGCAAACACGCAATATAACATAGCAATAACCTGTATGATATACAGAGGTGACGTCAAAGCGTTAGAATACACGGACACGCAACGCGGCGTTCTCTTGAACATTAGTAGTGTTTTTAATTCTATTTCATCGATACATTTGTCTAGAGTTCATTCAACTTAGTTTTACAATGAACCAGATTTAAGACCGTTATTTAGGATTAAATTGACATATTCCTAGATTTCCCATAATATGTGTGCTAACGACTTTTGCGTAAGAAACTTTTTTTTTAATTTTAAAATGCTAAAACTGGAAATTCTGCAAAAGAGAAAATGGACAGCACTGATAATGAAGATTTATCATTAACGTCTCTAGCGTTCAGAGATTTACAAAAGTTATTTTTATAGATGCACGTATAAGTTATTTAGGCGTCATATAAGTTTGATATAGTATTTTGTCGCGCATGTGCAATCTGCGTAGGGCAAAAAGAGCATCGCCCTACTAAAAATATAATAGAAGTTCATAGACAATTCCGTGTTAGTATAAAAAGTATAAAACAATACGAAATAGCTTTTAACAAAACCATAAAAGATGCCTTTACAGCTTTGTGGCCAAGTTTGCCATTAAAAGGCATGTAAAAGACGATTGTTTAAGAAATCTCTCTAACGATCACGGACCTGACATTGATTGTTTCAAAAATGTGGAAATATATCTAAATAGCTGATATAAAATCGAGGTTATCATACTGAAAAAGTCAGAACACTGATAATGCATTTTAAGTTTTCAGTTTACCTGACTTTATCCTTTGTCCGATTGATGCCAAACAGAAGTCACATAAATTTAATATATTCACATAATTTTTCGAAATTAATGGGTAGTGAAATAACACACTTTCGAGAGATTTGACAGCTTACATTCAGCACCTTGTGCTCTGTTTAACTAGTAAAACTAAGAGGGTCATTACAGCCCCTGAAGACTCAACTGAATCCACTGCATTTGCTAAACTAGATAGTTTTAATTCACAATGCTAAACACCAAAAATCTTATCTTTGAGCTTTGAGAAAATATTATCAAGTTACCCCAGGTCTTGATTTGAACAACTTGGTGGTGGTCTACTTTTGATCATACATACAAATATATGGCTCTATGCCTTTCAGATTTTCAGGGTTTTTTTTCTAATAAGATCTATGTTAAATCAAATAAACTTCTAATTGAGCTAATTTGAATCCATGATCAGACAAATTTGGAATATGTCCAATACACAATTCTTTATACATGTAACAAATATATGGTATATGAGTTTGGAAAAAAACATGTAAAAAGGTTTTCCAATTTGACCACAGGGTTATAATTTGAGCAAACTTGGTAAGTATACTATATACATGTAATGCTCCTCACTAAAAATCTTTGGGTTTAGGAACAGAACATTTTTAAAGTTTTCCTAGTATATGAGACCATTGTGGACAAACGGCAGATGGACATATGAGAGACAACCATTGATCATAAAAGCTTATTCAGGTGAGCTAAACAGCTAGAAAAAACTCTTTAACATGATAATAATAAAACAAAACAAATGAGAACAAACTATGCAGTAATGTAAGTCATGTAAAAGCTTTATTTGGTCCTCTTTCACTGGGAAGACAATTTCACAAATAAATAAATCATTTTATTATATGGCACATGTATACAGTCTCTAACAATATTGTATTCTAGAACACCAGAAATGTTTTAAGCAAAGGCACATAAAGCACATTAATAAATTACAATCAAATCAAATAAATGATATTTAAGCAAGATTTAAACAAAAGACTCTGATTAAAGCACCGGTCTAATTTTCTTTACAAGTAAAGTACAAGTAACTACTACATGAAACAATGTGAGGATAATAGATAGACAGTACACTAATGATTTTTTTAATCCTGCATAAGTATCCTGACTTGGTCACAGCAATTTAACAAATTCAGCTTGAAATAACGTTAACCTAGACAGATAAAACAACACAAATTTTTGAAAGGGACCTCATATTCCAGAAAAATCAAAATAACTAACATGTAACTTAATTAAAAAAAATGGACACTTGCAACAAAAACCAGCATTGATTGGCAGTACAGACTTGACAGAAGTTTGCAAAGTTTGAAATTAAATATCATTTTATAGAGAAAAAAATAATGTATTTATACCATGATTAATTTTTTAATCTAACATAAAATACATATCAGCTAAAATGACATGAATTCTGTTGACCGAATACACTTCAAACTTGCATTCACTTTAGTTATGCTTTGAAATGGAATACAATGACATATAATATCATACAAAATATAAAATAAAGAAAATGTCAATATAACAAACTCTGCAACAAACTTTTGATGTTCAATAAATAATTCACTTAATGTTAGTTTTATGTTAGATAATGCAATATTTATATGCATTGTTCTTCAAACAATGTTTTATGTCTATGCAAATATCTGAAATACATATAATACATTATTTGGTGAATAAATATTGATTGTTTATTAATTGTATTAACATAATTTGTGAAGGTTTTAAGCACTAATGGCATCATGTTTATTTGTAAATCATATGGTGGAACTCTAGCCTTAATGATGTTAGAAGCACTTGAAGTGCCTCTCTCGAAACAATTTCACCCACCTACACATATCTGGAATAGGAGACCCCATCAAGAGTTACGAAAAACGAAACCAAATAATGGAAAGTATGCTATGAAACAACTGATCTATCTAATAATGTATAGCAATATGTAACAGCAAAAAGGTTCAAAACCATAAAAAAAAATCATAGCACATTATCACTGTAAATCATTTGGTAAACAGAGCCAATCTGTTATTCTTCTTTTCAATATGCCATTTATGTACACTTTACAGATAATCTTTTCATTCAATGAATTTTCAGGTCAGTAGATATAATAAATACAGTAATAAGTTTTGCCACATATAACCTTCAAAACAAAGGTATTACTGTTCAAAAAGCATTGTATACAGCACATTTTATCATGAATTTAGATTATTTTAGTCAATAAAGATGTTTTTTTGTGTGATAAAAATTTCTTCCAAGGACTATAAGCATATAAAGTAGCCCTTATAGAACTTGCCATTAACTAAATAATACTAACTTTATTAAAATGTTTATATCTGTTTTTACAGATATTTTAATAACAATGTATTTTTACACAGTAGGTCACTAGGTGAGCAGTCTGTGGCTTGGAAGATCACAGAAGTTTAACTGACTCATCACACTTGCACTTAGATTGAGAATCAAACCATAGATGACTCGTACCTTAATGCCCAGCTCAAATGAACACAAGTAAATGAAAAGGTGACCCTTTACCAAGAAAGTTCACATTATAAAGAGAAAATATTTCATTTTGACTGAATTATACTATACCATCATTCATGTTAAAAATAAGATGTGGTTGAAAACCTTTGAAACGCATGTCCTTTTAACTGCAGACAAAAGCAATAATAAGTAAATATTTACCAGTCGATAAGTCATCTGCAGCATTTTATCACCATGCATGTAAAACACCAAATAAACTACATGCATTATTTATATCCTTTTTCATGACAATGCAATTCAATATATACAGAACTGGAGAGCCACATGTGACGCATAAACAAAACATTCACAATTTGCAAGGCGATTTTAAGACTAGAAAGACTTTTTGACCAATGTTAAAGTAGGAATTATGGAATGGATGAACAAATCTAAATACCTAACATTCTACTTATAATTCTATATATAAAATATATCAATTCAAAACTTACTTTCTTATAACATTTTAGAAAGAAATTACACAAGTGCAGTCAGTGAAACAACACACTAGGCTATATCCTCTGTGTTTAATAGTGAAACAAAGAGCATCAATAATTTAAATTTTTAGAAAGGAATAAACAAAAAGGAAGATTTCATTTAAATACATGAAAAAAAAGCCAGTCGTCAAGTTTACAAAGGGCCATAAATCAGTCAAAATCCGTGCAAAATCTATACTAGTCATGGGCCTTGGATAGTGATCGTCAAATATAATCGTGAAGACATGTTGCAAGTTTATGCCTTCAAAAGTTTCGAAAATTAATCTTAAATGCACATATATAATTCAGACAATTCATTATCATCCCTTAATTTCAAATCCTAGATGTTTTAAACTAGAGGTCATAGAATAATAATGGTCATAATCATGGCAACATTTAAATGGAATAAAAATGAATCTATCTAATGATATTAACTAGTGATGAGAAATGATTAAGCACAACTAAGTACAAAAATGAACTTGAGACTTTATGAAATTCATCTTTATAAGAGGTCTTTTATCATTTTTGTGTCTACATATCTCAAGATGCCTGTATAAATATGGTGTAAATAATTTTTTCTTAAAATTTCTAAAACACAGTTTCTGGAATGTTGATAACAGAATACTTCTATGTAAAAATATAAAATATGACCACATAAAAATTAGAAATTTAAATGTACATGTATATAGTAGCTAGCTATCAGACTCTGAATTGTCATACTTATATATAACAAATAATTATCATTTCAACTGTTACTCAAATTTAAAACATGTCAAAAGACTATTTTTATGGAACTTTACAAGTATAAAGTTTAACCTTTCAAAAAAAAATCAAAAATTATATTCCAGAAACATGATAGCTACAAAACAGTCAAAACATTTCAACGTTGCCTACAGCCAGATTTCATCATGAAAATGTAGGACTATCTTTATATATCTAAATTCTTTGAAGACAAAGATAACAGTTAAAGCTCAACAAAAAACACAAAGGGAGTTAAGAACTCCCTAAATAAACCATCATGTTGAACACATTCAAACAAATTTTATCATACATCCTTAACAATCAAATATTGAAGTCTTTCAGACTAGAGTTTCTAGTAACAAAAATATTTTACAATAGCTAGGGATTGTCTTAAGTATTAAAAATCATTCCTATATTCTAAGGTTAAAATCGAGCACATCTTCAACTACATTTATCTACGAGACCAAATTCAAAGTATATGACTGTTGCTTTCAGTTTCATGTTTTAATTATTTTTTTTTTTTCCAAATCTTTGTAATGGGTACGAGATTATGACTTTCTTTAAGAAATTATCATTCTTCAAGATTTAATATGTTAAGATTTTAAGGATTTTTCAAGTCATCAATACAACAATATAATTATGTAGCCAAACATCATATAGCCACTGAGGATGTATTTTATACAATCAACACAAAATTTACAGAATTGACAGATGAATCAAAACATCAATGTCCCATTACCACTGACATCCCTAGATAAAAAAAAAACAATAACATAAGAAAAAAAATATATCAATTATTAAGCAATGAAGATCATTCTACCTTCTCAGTTTTATCGGTGAACACATTTTCCTCAATAGGACTGCATTCTTCTTGTTCTGAACACTCTTGTATACCGACTGTCTCCGGAAGTGACCTCGTTGATCCAGTCCTCTTTCCTACTCCAAAATTCATAAAAATACCTCTGTGAGATCTTTGAAAAATGGAAGGGGTATGAAACTGTTTTTGACTATCACCTGCTGGGCCTGATTCTCCCACGGAATTCTGGGAACTTTTTAAATGATCACATGACATGTTTAAAAGACTCTCATTGGATGATTGTAAATCTCCCAATGCATTTTGGGTAATATTTGTTTCCTTTCCTGTCACATCATGCTTCTCATAAGATATATTTATATTTTCACAGGAAACGGACTTTTCAGCGAGGTCAGGTGACTTTGATTCAACATATGATGCAGGTTTATTATCATTTGGAGCGCTTCGTACATCATCATTACTCTCATTATAATCTAGTTTTGCTCCTTTTAAAGAAAATCCACCAGTTTGCTCTATGGCTGTATCAGATTGCACTTGCGTAAGTTCTGTATAAGAATCTGCCGAAAATATTTGACTAAAATTTCTGGATATTTTTTCATCGTAAGATGCTGTCCGTTCATGTATTTTTTGGTTTGACAATGTTGGAGCATGGTCTTCAACTGATGCTGGTCTCTGATTGGTTGATTCTGTTTTCTGTTCTTGATCCTCATTGGGTGAAGAAGCTGAATGGTTCTCTTTATCATAATTTTCTATCACCATGTAAGAATGTCCCAGTAAGACTATACTGTTGAACACTTTAAAAGACATCAAACTGAAAAGAAAAAGATACATTTCACTACTTAGTCTGTTTCTGGTATAATACCTGTTTCAAAATTTCAGTAAAATATATGTTGAAAGTTGATACAATCTGCATTATTAAACTGTAAAGTATCAATTTATCACTACTTCTTTTTGATGACTCATCTTAATAAACAGGGCATGAAAGGTCTCATACATCTTTTATCAAATTTAAGGGTGTTTCAATAAGCATATAGCTTCCAACACAATCAAACATAAATAAATTAGTATAAACTTAACCAAATTACAGGTCAAAATAATACTCAACAAAGCTGTCAGGTGTGACCTGCTATGCATTAGTTTAAAGGAGACATATTTTTTTGACATCATTTATACAAGCGTTCTTTCAGAAAGCTTTGTATTGTTAAAGAATGATAAAACAAGATATACCCATCATATGTGAATTTATTTTCTGAAACTTCTGCTACCAAAATCATTTTACAATATCCACTGAAATCAATTTTGGCTCAGCCTCTCATTTGAAGACAGTTGAATATGGACAAGTTTCAATGGTAAGACAGTTGTTTAAAATCATTTTACATACATGTATGTCCTTCCATTTTCATTATAGAGACAGATTTATTTCAACATAAAATGTATACCTACATGGAAATGACATAATATTAAAACATACATTTATATTTTCTATCTAGTCAATTGGAAAGCAATTCAAATGATATAATCAACATACCATAGATAGAGAAGAAACAATATAGTGAAGTCCATGTATGTAGATAGAGGTACAGATTTACTCAGTATTCTGTATAATAGACAGGCTAGTGGTAGTGGTGTCAGACCCATACGTCTAGATACCAGGTCTGAGTGATCAGTAAATGCCTGTAGTATACAATATACAATAACAAATAGAAACTTTATAATTATAAAATGTAGAATATTTGTTAATATCTTGATAAAAATTGAAACCAAATTACCTTAACTGAAATAAGGAATTTGGAAAATTCTGACAAAATTGT